>NW_010129880.1:0-1641 GCF_000699245.1 Pterocles gutturalis | reverse complement strand
AAAAAAAAAAAAGCAGATTTCTATACATCTGTAACAGCAACAGCTCTAGCGGATGTTAAAACAGGTTTCAGTATCCTCTGCGACTGCCATCCTCTGTTAGCAAAACATCCATTCTGAGCCAAGCCCTTGGGTGCAATGCCTGCTGCAGAAAGGACCTGAATAATGCACAAAATTAGAGCACAGCAGCGCTGAGAGAGATGCCAAAGTCATTCTTCCAAGGAACGGTTCCACTGCTGGACAAGGAAGTGGAAAAAGCCCCAGCCGAGACCTGCAAAGAGAGCACCCTGCACGACCAACAGGAAGCAGAGCTACCGCAGGGCATGAAATCCTGCGGGACTCCCCCGAGGGAAATCCTCCTCCAGAAGCATCCCCATGAACCAGCCCCGGCAGAGCCTCGGGACACCTCTGCGGCACACCCGGCGCAGGGTGTTTAACCCCCATTTCTTGTGTCCTTGTTTTCTATCTGAACTTGTTTCACCGCATGAACCCCACCTGGTTTTCCCGCTGGTGAGCGCTCAGAGGCTCTGCTGGCTGACCCCAGCCGCGTCTTCCCTGATTTCGGGAGGAGAGGAGACACATGTCCTGTGTTGTGACCCTCCTGCCGCTCCCAGCATCCCGGTTTGCACCCGGTTGTGTTCCTAAAGGAAAGGGCGAGGGGTGACAAAGAGGGGAGCGATGCAAACAGACTTCTTGTACAGAAATTCAGACTCCAACTGCGTTCAGAAGGGAAACAGTGAGACCGTTCCGAGAGAAAAGGGAAATTTCTCTACAAGAAGCCGAGAACACGGGGACTCTTGCAACAACTCATAACAAACGGGCGACTTCATTTATTGTTTATTTCCCCAGATGAATGAATTGACCATCTTGGAAATTCCATCACGCACAGGGGAGAAAACCGGTATTTACAGGAGGGACATACACCCCCAAAATAAGTTGAAGATGTACAGATTCATCATGAGAACCAAGGAGGGAGGGGACAAGCCCCGAACCAAGGACATTGCAGTCAGACTGTGACTTGCCATTACAGAAGAAATCTCTATCTCTGTATTTACGTGGGGTTTCCAACTATTAAATAAAGGACATCTTAAAAATAGAACATTTGACAATTTCCTCACATGGATTATTTCTTCTAAATAAATATTTCATGGAAACAATGCTGCTTTGCACCGCAGCTGCCTCCTCTCCTTGTGGGACTCAGCCACCATCTCTGGTTTTCCTTGGATCCATCATTTTGTTTCCTAATAGCAAATGCTACTTTCTCCACTGTTGTGTTTTGGTTTTCCTTATTTTTTTCTTTTTTTTTTTTTTTTTAAAGGCCCGAGTGAAAGCAACGAGCGTCTTTCCTATTTTTCCTACCCCTCCGCAGGCCTCTGACCTGCTTCAAGGTGGAAATACGATGGCTTTTTAAAAAACTAACTATTACTTCAACAGTCTTCTCCATGACCTGAAAGAAAGCAGAGCTTCTTGCTTGTAGCTCGGTACTGATGCTTCCACAGACCACTCCTGGCTTTGGAAATGAGAGCCCCCAGTAGCCCCCCACATCCCTGGGACACAAACTGCCTGTGACCCCGGGTCCTCCGAAGCCTGGGGGGAGATGATCATGGCCCGGACAGCACCGTGCCCAGAGGCGAGGACAGGACC
>NW_010129879.1:0-7234 GCF_000699245.1 Pterocles gutturalis | reverse complement strand
TAGATATATATATATATTTATATGTATATAACACTGTTAATGAGGAGAGTTCTAACCACCCCACCGTGTAGCAAGAAGAAGGGACTGGCCTCCATTCGCAAGGTCTAGAAGATGAAACTTGGCTGCAGCTGGGAAAGTTGAAAGATTCTGGGAGACGATGGTTGCACCTCGGAAGCAGGTTCCTGCTCTTCGCCCCCTCTTCCCTTTCCTGGCACGCACATGTGAGACATGCAGGCGCAAGCACACGCGTGCGTTCTCCTGGTTTCCTCAGGAGGTCACCATGTAGCTGCATGGGCAGAGCCATGGCCAGGAGCAAGCAGAGGAGCTCATGTCTGGCTGTGTGTGTGATGGAGGGTGTGGGAAAGGGGAGCGCGAGTAACCGTGAGGACAACTGTAGCATGCATGCGGTAGAGGTTGTAGGGGTTTGCCTTGTGTGCCTGTGCATGACCAAAATGGGGAGCAAATGTCATAATTTCAGAGAGGAACAGCCCTGCCTGGGAGGTGCTCTCCTCACTGACTGGCTTCCAAGGGTCTTGCTCCTCATCTCCATCCGTGGCCCGTATGTCATGTACAGAAATAGACACACATCCGTTCCCAGGGCATGGCCAGAGCCACTGTGGTCTCACACTGCATGGCTCACTGAGTCCCATCACAGCACAGTGTGCATGCGCCTGGGGCTGAGAGGTGAGCACCTGATGCACCAGGAGCAGCAGGCAGGGAAGGAAGTTCCTGCCCTACCTGGGAACAGCCCTTGTTGGATGCCACCTCTGCCCCTTCCTCAGGCATGCTGCCCAAGGAGCCCTGCCATGCATGCAGCCCCACCACCCGTGCTGCAGCCCTGTCCTCCTGACCTGCACTGTCCCTTCCTCCTCCGCTGCCTGGGTACTTCTACGAGGCTGGCAGGGCAGGCTGAGTCACTGTGGCACCTGAGCCTGCAACCAGTGAAAGACCCTTTGCTTGCCACCTGTCTGAGCTAGTTCAGAGAATTGCTCCTCTTTCCCAAGCCCTGCCTTGGCTGGTCGCCTTGCCTCACACGTATCGCCCCAGGCCACAGAGATACAGAGGACCATACCAACATGTCCTCACTAAGCTGACTTCCACTTTCCTGTTATGCTGAGTGATTCAACAAGCAAACACCACATAATGCCCTAATGGGAGCCAACCATCGAGCAAAATTTGGGAGGGCTGTAGGAGCTGCCTGAACATCATTCTAGCAAGCTGCAAGAAGGAAAAGAGAAAGAGGTTTAATGGTGTGACACAGCTCTTAGTCAGCACGAGTCATGCAGTTAAAAAAAAATAATCTTCTGGGCATCCCACTGGAAATGAAGCCCCTCTAAGACTAACATTGAGAGGCCATGGTCTCCTCGCTGGTGAACCCAGGAGTTCTGCACATGGTTGATGGACAGCACTCATCCCTACCCTTTTCCACTGGCATCACTTCTTGGAAATTACCATCCAGTTTCTCCATCACTTCCTTGCCTGAGGTTCTGCTCTTTCCAGGGGAGAGTTTGCTCCCAGTATCCCTAACTCAAGAAGTTTTGTGAACTCAAGTCAGATAAACAGTAAGATTGTGCATCACCAGAGGTGAGAGAGGGAAGACTGCTCACCCCCCCCTAGCATCTCGTCCACAGGACTGTCCTGGTTAGTTTTCTTCGGTGTCAGTTGCTACATCACATTAAGCACCATGATGATCAAGTTGTGGGTCTGTGTGCTTGGAGGAGAGGACACAGAGGTGTGAGAGGGGTTGGCAGGAGAAGAGCTGTTTCACTGTGCCTGTAGATTCCCTCATCAGGGAGGGGTGAGGTGGTAAAACACTGCGCAAAGACCGAGTTGAAATATCACCTGGTGGCCAGGCTGTGAAGGACTCTAAAGTAGCTCCTCCAACTTCCCAGATCCTCTTCCCCAAATGCTCTTGAATCATCAGGATTTGCTGTTTCTCTTCCAAATTCCTTACAGATGTGCAGCTTCCACTCAGCCTGGAGACCACGTGGCTAATGACAGCGACTTTGTCCATGCCGTGAGCTTGGACTTTCAAAATGGGGCTGCTCAGACAGGTGGCTTGGGGGCATGGTCTGGATGCACCTGGAGCTAAGAAGAGCTGGTGGGGCTTGGATATACTTTGACCAAAAGTGGGGCAGGCAGCAGTACACGAGAGATCTGCCCAAGCGATGAACAGTCAGTGGCGTGAGAAAGGTGTGCAGACAAAGACTAACTCTTGACACAATGCATGTCACCAATGAAATCTTCATGAATGGCACGTTAACATGCACTTGGTGCTAGCATGGGGCGACACAACTTCACTGGTGAAGAAAGCGGGAAAGGGGGGAGGAGGGGAGTGCATCACTGAGCAACATACCCGCAACCCACGGGGCTGCAAACAAACGAGAATGAACACAACTGCCAAGATTCAGGTGTCGGCTGGAGCATCCCACATTGCCCTTCCCAGCCGTTCAGAGACAGGAGTCGGCTTTGTTTTCCATCTGACCAGACACATGCTCCAAGCAACATGCTACAGTCATGCATGGAGTTCATGTGGCTCGGGGTGGCTGCATTTCCCCTGTCCAATTTCTTTCAGAGAGACTTGCTTTCACCCCTCCTCTCAGTCATCTGAAAAGGGTTACAAATCTGCTAGCAAGTATGGGGCCATATATTAAATCTAAGTCTTTGTTCCTCTGCTTGGACATTACCAGACATCTCATGTAACTCTTGTAATATTTACAAACCAGTAGAAATACAGTTTTTTTTTTCATTTTGTTCATTTCTTTTTATAACACTAAATGTTAAATCTCCATCAATCAAACACGATTACACTGAGAAGCTCAAGGAACTGGTGTCCCATTCCAAACTCCTGCCTCCCCCAATCCCCAACCAGCTGAGAGGCAGCAGGAAGCAAGAGCATGGCTTTTTGGGGTGGGATGGGGAAATTAGCAACATGAAAGTGGAGTAGAGGCAAGTAGGAGAAACAGCTTCAGAGAAAAGGGTCCGAGACATGAGAAAACATGAGAAAATGCTTTGCAACATCTCTGTCAAAGGGCAGAGGGGAGAAAGAGAATAAGGAAAAGTGTTGGACCTTGCCTGTGTTTCCTGTGTTCATCTGAGCTCTCCTCTCAACAGATGCTTTGAGCAATCCCTGCTTGAGTTCAGGAGAAACAGGGGGATGTCCACAGCATCCCGTGATGCATGCAGCAGCTCACAGGATTATCTTCTTGGAGTAAATCAAGCTCTAGCATACCCACGACTCCCCCAGCCCTGCTAGGAACAGACATTGCCAGGACCGGGGCTCCCAGCACTGCTGCAGATAACAGGCATACTTGGTATTTGTGGCTTTTCTCAGACAGGTCTGCAAATAACTGGCTTTAACCCTGCTTCACAGCCACATGACAGAGGCACTGATTTCCCCAGGTCCTGCAGGCAAGATCAGATTCCAGCACCAGGGTTGAAGCCATTCTCTTTAGCTAATAGGCAGATGGCTTCAAAAAATTAGTGTATTGTTTTTAGTAACGTTTCCCTTTAGCCACAAGCCTCTGTACCTTGACATCTAAAAAAATATCCCCTCAAAACTTCCTTCAAACCAAAAAGAGGGGAGACAATGAGGTGCCAGGACTTGTGACCTGCACCACACCATAGGGCTCTGATGTGTGTGAACCCGGTGCCTGGGAGTGACCCCACAGCAACAAAAACACGTGTGGAGGACAACACGTGGGGCAGACTGTACAATAGCAACCTGGTTGACATCAAAGAGAAGCCTCAACCTAAAGAAATGGTGGGGTTGACCCAGCCCTTAGGAGCAGCCTGTGACAGCAAGTCACTGCAGGCTGCCCACCTCCTCGTAACAAGCCTGTGACAATAAATCGAGGTGTAGGTACAGCCCGGAGAATGAGAAATGTCAGCGATGAGTGTTTTCCCTCGTGCCCGTGTGCTGCAGAGGGTGCAGCTCCCAGCCCCAGCTTCTGGGACCAGCATCAGCTCGTGGCTGTACCAGGGGGATGAGGAGCCATGTAGAAGCAGGAAATCTGGAGTTGCTACTGACACCGAATGACACGACCTCCCGAGAGGTAGGCACGAGGACTGGAGTATCTGAATACTCTGAAGGATACTGAGCATTTTTTTCCTGGGCTGCAGCATGCCAGTCTCCAAAGGAGATGCACAAGTCCCATCAACGACTGTACCGTCTCAGGAGGGGGGAGCTGTCCCTGGATGCCTCAGGCAGATTTCAGGCACCAGTTGCCCAGCCCTCCCCTCTTGCACCAAGGCACAAACACCTCCAGGTATGGCTTTGGGGCCTGGAGGAGCAGTGGGAGCATAATTCATCACCATCCAAATCCACAGCAGATCTATAGCAAGTCTGCCATCACCCAAGCTTCAGTCTCTCCTGTTTCCCTTTAGTATTTCCTCGTTCATTCTGGCTGCCAGCAAGGAGCCCATGACTGCCTGCTTAATTGCCTGCCTGCTGCTGCCCGAAACAGCTGAGCTCAGCAAGAGAGGAGGCAGGCGCTGGCAGTGCCGCAGTGCGAGGTGAAAGCGGCACACAGAGCGGCAGGGAGAGGCCCTGGCAGAGTGTCCCAGCCATGCAAAGATGGGGATGGGCTCACAGCCAGCCATTCCCACTGTCCTTCCCGGCAGGGGATTACCCGGTGGGAAGCTGTGGATGCCCCCTCCCTGGAGGTGTTCAAGGCCAGGCTGGATGAGGCTTTGAGCAACCTGGTCTAGTGGGAGGTGTCCCTGCCCATGGCAGGGGGGCTGGAACTGGATGATCTCTAAGGTCCCTTCCAACCCAAACCATTCTATGATTCTATATCCTCCCGCACTCCACAGGGTTGTAACCCCAAGGTGTTTCCCCCTTGCCTTCAAGAGCATGCAAGCATGGCTGCCAACTGTGCTATGACTGCGCCAATTCACAGGGCAAAGACAGAAAAGCAAGACTGCTGGTGCTTGAAAGCTCAGTGGTGCCAAGCACCTGTAAAACACTGTATTGTCATGGGATGGTCATTCTACTTGTGTGGGCTAACTCAAGTTCCTCCCTGCACATCCCTCCCCCCAAAAAAACAAGTGGCTACCTGATAAACCCTGCATTTTATCATCTCTGCTGTTGTAGATGCTAGAGCTCATGACTGGACAGGAAACAGAGGAGTCTTCTCCCCAGTGCCCCTGGCCGCACAACTGCACTGCAGCCACTGGAGTGTATGACTGTTGGCTTCCCCTCTCCCACTGCTCGCTCTGGCTCCAGCAGCAGACCTGTTGCTGGCGTGGCAATTTCCAGCCACCACCCAGCATCTTCTTAACCCTCTTTCTCACAGCCTGTTCTCTCTCTCTCCTTCTCCTTGTTCAGGAGCCGCTCGCGCATCTCCTGTTGGCACCCTTGCATGTCATTGAGCCATGGGAAGGCTGATGGCAAGCGGTAGCCCTCTCCAGCAAGACTGGCACCCTTCAAATGAGAAAAGAGAAGAGCAAGGGGAATTGTGCTGCCTACTTTTTTGCTGCACCACTTTAAGATCCTTCTTTATAAGACCAGGATTTTGGACCTGACATTTGTTTTTCTTCTTACATTCACAGGTCCTGCACATTTTCTGACCCAATTTGTTCCAAATGTGAAATTTGCGAAGTGAGCTTTGTAGAAGCAGTGGTATACAACACACACACACATGTGTGCACGCACACACACACACACACTCTCAACCTTACATAGCATACGTTTCCTTTCATAACAGGGAGGACAATAAGAACAAAACCAAAAAATGGTATTTGCTCTATTTTTGCGTGACTACCAAAATGGTTAGGAATGACCAGATTGTGGTTTTCACGTTGAGGCATTGCTCCTACGCACACACTATACCTACAGGAATGGTTGCTCAGTGATGTCCAAGGTCTCATCACTCACATCCCACCAGCCTGGCTTCCCATCCCCAGGAGGAGTGGGTGGCCGCAGTCTGCACTCCATAGTGCTGCAGGCCAGTCCTGTTTTCTTTTGCTTATTTGGACAAATGTACATGTGTGCACACCCCCATGCACCTGTGCAAGCACTCACGCGTACCAGGGGCTGCTGTGCTGGTACTTGAAGGCTGAGAGACAGACAGGTTGCAGGTGGGAGACAAAAAAAGGCTAAACAAGGGTGCAGACTGACTCTTGTAAGCAAGGTGGCCAGGAGTCAAAAAGCCAGTGAGGACACTGGAGAGGGGACACCATGGGAACCTGCGTTGCAGGTGCCCCTCTCTCCTCACCCCTCTTCTCTGCCTGAGTGGTCTCTCAGCATCTTGCCTCACATTTACAAGGCAGGACATTATCTACAGCAGGATGAGCATATGTACACATGGACTGTTCCTTTTGCATGCTTAGGGAGAGCAAGAGAAAGAGAGAGAAGACAGAACGAGAGCCACACATGCACGCACACACACAGGCATACATGGCAGAAAGAAAAAGACACCTGGTCAAATTGAGGGGGAGAGGAAGGGATTTAAAAAAAAAAAAAAGAAAAAAAGAAAAGTATGTTAGCACAGCTTTAGTTCTTTAGTTCAGGCCAGAGAGCGTGATGTTGCATGAAGGAGGGGAGGGGACAGATGCTTAGCAAGGGCTGGGTGCTCAGGAGCACAGGGGGAAGTGAACAGAGGAAGGAGTTCTTCACGGGACACCAGTGTGCAGAGAGCTTCAGGCTCTGGTTTGTGGTTTGGTTTTTTTTGTTGTTTTGTTTTGTTTTGTTTTGTTTTCAAAAGTATAAACTAGCTGAGCATCAGCTGACAAAAATGACTGAGGGCATCCAAAAAGTTAAGTGGCTATAGACACTGAAGTAAAGACCTCTTTCTGCAAAAGAAAGAAAGAGGAGGAAGGAAGGTGAGGGAATATGGAAAAGAGGAAGGAGGAGAGAAAAGAAAAGGGATTTTCTGTTTGATTGGCTTTGAGGGTTTTGTTGAATTGTTTACATTGCAGCATCCTCCGGCGACATGATCCTTGCTGGTGCCTCATTCTCTCCCTCGCTTCATGTTGCCTCCTAGACAGTTGGTGATTTGACAGCCGGCTTGTCAGATTTCAGATTAAATGTTGCTAAGTCTTCTTTGTTGTAATTTTTCCTCTCCCCCCTCTTCACTCCTGAACACACAAAAGTTGTGAAAGAAACAGTCCTCTCTCTCCCCCCCCTTTTTTCTCTCTCCCCTCTCTTCGCTCTGTCTCCTGTATAACGCGTTTTGTGTGTTGTTGTTGTCGTCGTGGTATTTTTTTAATTATTATTATTATTATTATTTTT
>NW_010129878.1:0-272 GCF_000699245.1 Pterocles gutturalis | reverse complement strand
TGTGGGTCCGGGGTGGGGCTGAGGTTGTTGGGGGTCTCATGATGGACCTTGAGGGGGTCCCGTGGCCACCATGAGGATGTGGCCATAGGTCTGTGGTGGGTCAGTGGCCATCGGGGGTCTCATGGTGGACATTGAGGTGGCCCCGTGGCCACTGTGGGGCTATGGTGGGTCTGTGGCCACTGGGGGTCTTCATGGTTGTTGGGGGTCTCCATGGCTGTGGGTCCGTGGCTGGATCCATGGTCTTGGCCGTGGGTCCATGGCCATGGGTCTGT
>NW_010129877.1:0-15633 GCF_000699245.1 Pterocles gutturalis | reverse complement strand
TTCTATGATTCTGTGATTCTATGATTTGTAGACTGTAACTTGCCCTTTTTTTCAGAGAAAGTGGTTAAACTGGTCCTATTGTAGCACTTTAAACCTCCATATCCTTGTTATTCAAAGCTGTTTTCAAAAAGTGAGTTTTTACATCTCCAAAATATGAAATAGCCATGTGTGTCTTAGTGGAACTGTAACAGCAGCAGTCTAGAGGACTAAGGATGTCTGCAGCTTGTTTTGAACATTAGATGTGAATCTTTTTCTAAGTAACTATAAAACAGAGCACTCTACCAATATATTTTGTGGAAGCTGTGATCACTTTTATAATAAACTATGAAGAAGTGGCTTGATAAATCAGAGGAAGGGAGGATTTTGAGGGGTGGGAGAAGTGTCAGTGTTTGTTTTAGTTATTTTTGCACTTTATGTAGTGTAAGAAAAATTAATTTAAATGTAAGCAAACAGTGCCAGGGCATTGGAAGTAAATGGGCATAAATGAATCAGATTAAATAACAGATTTAATTAGTTCTGCAAGATATATCAGAGATTATATGAATTCCCTTCAAGCTTCTTGTAAATTACCCTTCCTTCAATTTGACCTAAATAAGATGACCTAAATATTTTCCAGCCATGTGAGTTTCTGTTCTGTTTCATACATGGAATTTCTAAGAGCTCATTATTCTGGTGTTATAAAAGCTTTAGCTCAAGTAAATTGTCTAGTCCACGCCATTTTATTTTCCTGATTTTGTTCTCTTAGAATAAAATTGTTGAATAAAGAAAAAAGAGCTTCAACAATTCCTAGTTTTCCATATTCTTCTCTGCAAAGAAGAAAATATCAACAATGGAGCTGATAACTTTCAGTGAAAATTAAAAGGTCTTCTCATCTAAAATTCTGCTTTTTAATATATATAAAATACAGCAGTAAAGGATATATGACTGCCCCTTCTTTGCAGCCTCATATGTTAGTTTGATTTTTTTTTTTCCTCTCCAGGTGAAAGTTATGAAACATGTTCTGGTACTAGTACAGGTTATATTCATAGTCCAAATTTCTTGCAAAGGATTTTTTTCATTCCAAGAGGGTGAAGTAAGGAATACAACTTGCAAGGAGAAACAGACAAGACTTAAACTAGAAGGTGGCTTTAAGATGTTTTATAGAGCAAACGTCTACAGGTGTTTAGTGAAGCAAAGAGGGCTTCTGATACCAATTTGTGTGATTTCATCAGTCTCTCACTGTCTAGTTACTTTTCTGTCTTACATATTTATGATGCTAGAAAGTCACTGTGACCAAGTAACTTAAAAAGTACAAAGTCTGCCCAGTAGTGACCTTTCAGCTACATACTACCTTAAAGTTTCATTTATTATACCCTTTCGCCATCTAATTTGTCATGCACAGACGGATTTATTTTACGTAAACAACAACATTTTTTCTTTAACTCTCTAAGAGTTTTCTTTAATGCTATAGTTAAGCAAAATATTTACAAAGGAAAAATCCTGATATCAAGGGAAACCAGAAATTTTCCTTCTGGCACACCTTAGAACCTGAGCATACTCACAGATGCAAACATCACTTCAGAAGAAGAACTCTCAGCGCAAGTTATTTTCCAGTCTGAATGAGGGAGGTAGAAGTTGGACCCCCACACTTTGATACTTAAACATTGGTGGGTTTTCACCTTTGATAACAGATGAATGCTCATTTTGAATCGATACCTTTCTGAGTGTATTACTGATTGCCTAAAAAACCCCATGTTTCTCTTTGTCTGTGGACCACTTACTGTTTTCTTCCTTTCTCATGACCACGTCATTCTAACATATACCAATACAGATTTCTCTAGGTTACCATTTTGTCTTGTAAAAGCCATCTGTTCTGTGTCCTACTGTAATTTAAAATCTTTTTATGTTTCAGTAACACTAAACAAATTAAATTAAAGCTGCCATGGATCTTGCAAGGATTCGGACTGTAACCAGTGGAATATAAAATAATAAGGTACTTTCCCCTTAATTTTTTTTTTCCCCAGAAAGAAGCAATGTCAGAGATGGAGAATTTGGAACTTTAAATAGACACTAAAGAAGGAGATTTATTTGTGTATCTTTTCTCAAGTGGCTAACTTCTTATAAAAGTAGAAATATTTATTTCATGGAAACACCTTAAGCATTTAATTCCTATCCTGTATCTGTACTTTGTCCAGATGAAAGTGCTTTGAATTAATGGGAAATGTGTGTGCTTTGAATGTTGTTATTACAAAGACTATAAGACAGTAAGTTTTGCTGAGCAACAATACATTTTTTAACCTTTTTTTTTTTTTTTTCTTTCCCGTTGCTTTGTAAATAGAAGTAAAATTTTGCAGCTTTAGACTTTTTTCATGTTGGTGCATTTTAACATCAGACTCCACCAAATGCATTATGAATATTTTACTTTTCTCATTGGGGCCTGCAAGTACATGTACTCTGAAGAATGTCTGTACAACCCAAGCATAGGAAACATTGCCTGAGGTAGCACTTTCCAATGTGCATCTCCCCAGAGCTTGAAAAAAAATCTGTCGTGGGATTTTTATTTGGTATTAACTCATTTTGCCAGAAATGTATAATTTATATGTATCTGTAGGTGTCTGTATAGTGCCTAAAAACATTAAAAAATCACGTCTACCTGGATCTAAAATGGAGTTTGGAAACTTTTTTGCCGTTCTCACTTCTCAGCAATTCAGTTTTAGGTGTGATCTTCATTTGTTGGAAATTGTACATTTGCAGTAAGAAAAACATGACATTGACACCTGCAGATAATTTTCTGTTATTTACTATAGTGTTGTGAAAAGTGTTTTGGGAACCCCTCTGTTCAGTTTCCTTTTCTATCCAGAAACCCAAGTGCTGTTTTCCCAATCTACATACTCAACATGCAGAAGCACAGTGCATGATCAGACTCCCAGTGGTTGGTTCTGTCTCGTGTCTCTTTTATTAATTGGAGCTTCCAGGATATGCCACCTCTGTTTAGTACAGGTGTTATCAAAATTTACAACCCACCTGTCCTGGCTGCAATTAGCAGGCAGCAGACTCTTGCTAGGGAAATCAGAAGTTCATTTCCAGACATTCCTCTTTGTCCCTTCTCCCATTTGCCCACCACCTATTCACACTCAGTTTAAACTACTTTTTTTTTCATGGTTAACATTGTGCCCCTTGTTTTTGCATTTAGACTATTTAGATATGGTTTTTGCAGTGAAATATCCACTTGAATAACAAACTACAGTTATCACTCAGACATGGACATACTGTGTTAAGATTAGCTTATTAATTTTGTCCCAGATAGAAGAATGCATAGGTATTTTGGCATCTGTTTTGTGAATTAATATTTGACTTATGGATCTGGTAGTCTAATTTATTATTTTATTAATTATTTTCTGTAATTTATTACATGGCACTACAAATCTATAGAGTTAAGTGTTGTACTTCATAAGCTCAACAATCGTACACGTTTTTTTCATCTGGATAGTGCTTTTGACTGAGTTTCAGTTTATCATTCTCCACCTCCTGGATTGTGTTGACCGGATACATATAACAGGTCACTGAAGTTACTATGATGCCAGTTCAGCAACATTTCAAACTTGCTCTGAGTGCAGCAGTTGGTCCTGCAGACAGCCATCTCCCAACTCATTCACAGTGCCTGGACGACGCTGTGGGATACAACACAAGTAACCATACTGAAATCTGCATAGTAAGTATAGAACACATTACAATTTGATGTTTTCTCACATGTGATGGCCCTTGCAGCCTTGGGGGTACTGATACAAGGAAAACACTTTCTTTTTAGATGTACAATGGGTTTGTGACTGGACAAAAGTTGACTCTTCATAACCTTGGTCAGTGGTAATCTTTCTGTGATTGCTTACCTACTCACTCATTTGTTAACTCTTGTACAAATCCCTTATTATTTGTACAAGGTGACATGGTGTTCTGGTTTCAGATGGGACATTTAACTTTCTTTCATAGCAGCTAGTGTGAGGTTACATTTTGGATTTGTGCTGAGGAGAAGGCTGATAACATCCTGATGTTTCATAGAATCATAGAATGGTTTGAGTTTGAAAGGACCTTAAAGATCATTAACTTACAACCCCCCTGCCATGGGCAGGGACACCCTCCACTAGACCAGGTTGCTCAAAGCTTCACCCAGTCTGGCCTTGAACACCTCCAGGGATGGAGGTCCACTTCCCTGGACAACCTGTTCCAGTTTCTCACCACCATCACAGTAAAACATTTCTTCATAATATCTAATCAAAATCTACCCTCTTTCAGCTTTAAACCCTTACCCCTCATCTTGTTGCTACACTCCCTGATCAAGAGTGTTTCCCCATCTCTCCTCTAGGCCTCCTTCAGGTACTGGAAGGCTGCTGTAAGGTCACCCCAGAGCCTTCTTTTCTCCAGGCTGAACAACCCCAACTCTCTTGGCCTGCCTTTGTATGGGAGGTGCTCTCACCCTCTGACCATCTTTGTGGCCCTCCTCTGGACTTGCTCTGAGAGGTCCATGTCTTTCCTGTGCTGAGGAGCCCAGAGCTTGATGCAGTATTCCAGGTGGGGCACTCTCCCACCATAATCAATGACAATGGTTTTTCATTTCTGAAAGTGTTGGTTCTCTTCCTTCTCTATGGTAAACATACAAACTTTATCTTACATCAGCTGTTGTTTTATTTATACACAGATTTTATCATCTTAATATCTTTCTTTCTTTCTTTTCCTTTAAAAGAAATATGCTAACATATTACTTAGGATAGTCCATTACACAAGGTTAACTTTCAAAAACACTAGAATACAGCTGTTAAGCTTAGTTATCACACAGGTATGAGTATCCTCTGATACTTATCTCTGCCCTGTTTATTCCATGTTGCTTCAATTCTGGTTCAATTATCATAACTTAGTATTCACAATCCTCTCTGAAACCCTCATATTCACATGCTTACCCCATAGTTAAGCTCAACCTTTAACTGCTTAGGTACAGATAGTACTTGACTTGTTTTCCCCTCTGTTACAAATATTCTTCCTTCTTGATATTGTCTCATATATTACAAACCTGTTAAAAACAACATGACTGAAACCAACAATTTATCTAGGTCTGGCTATTTCTTTCCAAGATTGTGGTCTCTAAAGGAGCATCCTGTAAAACAAAAAGACTGACAAAGAAATTAGGTTGTTACAGACTGGCTTTAATGGACTGCTTATACCACACAGTACTCTTTTTAGATTATTTTATGTTACATCCATATATTAAGTTAAAAATGTTTCTCTACTTTTTTTTTTTTTTTTTTGTGACTAGCTAATACTACACAAAGGGTTGTTTGGTTTTTTTTTTTGTTTTTTGGTTTGTTTTGGTTTTTTTTGGTTAGTTTTTTTTTGTTTGTTTGTTTTTTTCTTGAACTACACTCTAATTTTGTCCTTTCTTCAGTGTTGCAACAAAGAAACCCAAGCACCTGAGTTCTGGGATAGAGCTAGTGCATTCATGCTAGTGCATAAATAGAAAGCAGTACTAAATTGTCCCCTATCCTATTCAAAATAAATTATTTCCAAACATTGTCATTAATTTCTGTGCAGCCACATAAAGAGGATGTTGCACATATGCAGTGTATATTCATGCACATACCTTGGAGCTAATTGCATCTCAAATGCATGGTTACACACAGTGCAAAATCTTAAGTTGCAAAACCAGAGTCACGCTTAGCACAGGACCTAAACTCAAGTCAGCTGTCTGCCAGGCTTGTTTTTCTGTAAGAAATTGATTTTGTCATTTCCCATGGTTGTGGTAATGGTAGTAAGCTCATACGAAAACATTAACTTATTTTGGAAAAAGAGCACCTAATTTCCAAGCAAAACCAAAATAGTAATCAGAAAGGGTGTATAATCTTTCCCGTGAAGGAGTAAGAAAGAAAATGAAAATATCTGCCCAAAATATGTCAGCCAAATATTAGCATGTACTAAGATGGAGTATGTTTGTGGTGTATGTGTCTAGAATATTCTATATAGACTTTATATGTATTCTATGTTGTTACTTGGATGGTGAATTGAATGCCCTATTACTAAAATGATATTACAGCAAGCAGAATGTATAAAGACACTGTTAGGAGTATAAAAAATCAAGCATAATCAACTGTTCCCTGTCATATCCTTTTACAGCATACTAGATAACCAGTGTTAGGCATGGAAGCAAGCAAGTTAAACACTTTTCGTGGTTTGTGTTTGTGAAAAAGGAACATCAATTAAAGGAAGTGTTCTTTTTTTTAATATTTAGAAGAAAAATGCAATTTAACTTGTTTATCTAATGCCTATATAACGATGCCTTAAAAGGATTTATTTTAAAATGTGTGGACATTCATGTAGGTAAGAATATTAATAATTACAGAATCAGAAGAAGGAAAAGTTGAAAGAACATTAGAAGGCAGTAATCTCACAGCTACCTCTGAAGTCAGAATCACTTATGTTTGTATGATTCCGGACAGAGCTCCAGAAAACTCCTCTGAATAGATTCCCTATTCTCTCCTTTGACATGAAGCCATTAAATTTTTTTTCTCTGATATAACTAGACAATTTTGTTCCCCAGTTAAAATAAGTAAGTTTTTGCCTAATCTGCGCGTGTCTGGAGACCCATGTTTTCTTGGCTTGCCTCCGAACATGTCATAAGAGATTGTATCAAGGCCACATATCAGTCCTGTGGGGAGTGAGACGGCTACCTTTCTTCTTATGCACAAAAACGTTAAATGCTGGTAAGTCTTTCGAGACCCTGTTAATGATTTCTTCTATCTCTTTACCTTTCAGATGAGTATGAATGACTTGCTTGATTAACATTTCCGGACTTTCTAGCAATTAAAGGTAAGCAGCCCGACCTGTAGCTCCCCGACTCACTTGTTTAAGTTGTTTCCCTCCCTTTCCCAGCATGAATGTCATTAGTCCCATCTGCTTAATTAATTAATTAATTAATCAATCAGTCCCATCCAGTTAACAGCTAGTATTTTCAAGTACTTTTTAATTAACTTTTGGGGTTTTTTTTCATCATTATAGCTGCACAGTCCTTGTAGCATAGCTATCGATTTTGCTGACCACCGATCATTACACAACTTCCCTTGATGGGAAGCACTAACTTTTGTAACTTTGCCTTTTGTATTCTTTGTTAGTAGATTTCTGTGTAGACCACTTGCCATGAATTCTTCCTACAACAAGGATCACACAGAAAAATTTCTAACTCTTTTTGATGTATTTTGTTATTTTCATCACCATTTAGTTATTTTCTAATCTCTTCACATTGCTTTTATAGAGATTACTGTACAAAACCTACATGGTTTAGAATATAAGCCTATGATTGAGGGACAGAGGGAAAAGAGTAAGATCCTCTCTGATAGGACTAACACAGTGGTTCTGTTCATGCTCACTAAAGTGTGTGATACTACTGATCAAAACTGAACATGGAGAGACGCTGGTAATAACTGGCACTTAGGTTTTGATGTTTGCATATTTTCGCTTGCCAGTCATCACCCAAACACAGAGAAAAGAAAAATAGCTTATCTTGTGTATTTTCTTCTGTTTTAATCAAGATATTTAATTAAGTTTGTTTTATAGGACATGGGTAACTCAGAATTATTGCATGTTTCGACTAATTGTACGTAAATCTTTACGGTACGATATCCATATCCACGTGGAAGTACTGTTTTCTGCATCAGTGTAGGTTGTATTATATGCATGGCATGTCTGCCACTGTACTCTGTTTTTTTCCATATCATTTGTATGTTCTGTGATTCCCTTTTAAAGCTCTGGGGCATTCAACTTAACTGGGAATGCTTTTAGACTCAGGGTGATTTATAGTGTTCTCTGGAAGGTGTATAATCTCCCCAACATTGTTAAGGTCTGAAGAGAAATGGATAGCAATATATTTCTTGCAAGAAATTTATTATCATAGCAGTTGTCTTGCACTACCTCTCTAAAATATGCCCTTTTTTTATAACCTGTGAATTTTCTGGGGAAGTCAGGGAACTTTCCCTGGATAGCCAGATTTAGTAGTACTGTTTCAAAAATGTGTATCCAGATGTATTGTTTTCCTCTTGAATGCTGAGAAAACAAAATAAAACGTTTGACTGCATCAGAGAATTAGCTGTTCTTAAATCCGGCTTGAGAAATACCTGGACTGTTGAAGCAAAATCAGTTTGGTATTGAAGTGTATTTGCTAAGGGTGCAACAGCAAACCATGGAAACTGTGAGTGAGACTTGTGCTCAGCCTTATGTTGTAGGGGTGTGGTTTCTGCTCAGATGACAGCCTTAACGATGCAACGTCAGAGAAAGCACGAAGAGAGAAAATAAATTCTGTATCAGGAACCTCAGATAAGGAGTAGAGAGGAATAAGGAACAGACAAATGACAACACTAGGACAGCTGTATTGAATGAGAACTTTTAGCATCAAAGTGTTGCCAAAGGTAATGCCTCAATTTATTATGACAAGGAGAAAGAGTTCAAGGGATTAAAACCTGTAACTGAATATTCAGGATATTTTGGGAGGGGCCTTGCAACTCTTTCTTCTTAACCACAATAAATACACAATAGCACATCAAATAATAATTTTGACTTTTTTGTCTTTTTTTTTTTTTTTTTTTTTTTTTAATAATAGAGAAACAACATTTTCCCGTAAGAAGATCAGCCGTACTAATTTAAGTAGTGGGGTGAGTATCACTTATTACTTGTCTATAGCTTTTGCACATGTAACTTTTGTACACGTAAGAACATGTAATCATCCAACAACCAAAAAGCAAAAAAAAAGCTGTTAGTGTCTCACTGAAAAGCTGTACATTTCTGATAATTGTCATCACAATTTCTAAAGCACATAATTTTTGCCATATTGAGAATAACTGCATTTTCCTCTGTAAAGCCAAGAACTGAACCTTCAGTGAAGACGTGCTTTACGACTCTGGATTTTGCTGAGGTATCCTCAGAGCAAATGACAGACATGAAAATAAATACATATATTCAGCTGGAAGGAATAGTTTTGAGAGGGAGAAATCCTGCTGACATCTGACTTGAAGTTTTTATGAAAGTAATGAACCTAGATAGGTTTGTGAAGGTCAAAACTAGTGTTTAGCAAAACTATTGAGTTCTGATTTGTGAAATGTTAATTGCAAAAACATAGATTTATAATCATTTAGGGATACTGATTTTTTCATGAACTCTCCCAGCCTTGGGCAGATTTCCACAATGAATGAATTAATGAAGTTTTTACTGGATCTATTAATGAAAGAAGTTTGCATGCCTGTTTACTGACCTGAGTAGCCTGGCACAGTGTGTGATGTTTAAAGAGGTGATTTTCTGTAATAAGCACTGTAAATGAAGTTCTAATTCATAATTTAATATAAGAAATTACATAAATCAACGAAATTTTGTAGTTCTAAGCCAGTTCAAGGTTAAAGTGGAGTTACGAATTATGGGATAATTACAAATTTGAGAAAGAAATACAGCCCTTAGGTTGTGTATCCTTTTTCTTTATTTTCTTTTTTCTGTTCTATTTTCTTTCACAACTAATGTAATTAATTTTCCTGTGCTCTTCCAAGCTATGATGAAGAAAGCTGAATAACATGTATAAGATCTCTGGGTTATCACAGTTACAGAATACAGGGGAAGTGAAAGCTGTTGGAGTCCCATATCACATTTCTGCTCAGCACATCTGCATCTTTTAGTTTCACAGCGAGAAACACCAACATAATACAGCATGGGGAAAGTGGATGAAGAAAGAAAAATATGCCTGAGAAACCTTCAAACTGACAGGAAGTTATTAACAAAAAAATTAAGAGCATAACTCATTCAGTGGGATTAATCCTTGTGTTGCAAGTATTGATAAGCTCAGGTCTATCTTCCCCATAAAATGGTGTTGTGAGTACAACATACAACCATCCTGTGGAAGATTTTCAGTGCTGTCGTAAAAAGAATTTTACTATAATAAATCACAACTATGACTAGTTATCACAGTTTTCATTTCAGCCTCTAAAATTGGAAAGATTTGCTGATCTTGGATAGCAGTAAATTAGACTGGTTTAGTCATTCTCAAATATCTTGGAGTGGTGAACAGTATCCTGCTTTTTAAAATGGCAAAAGTTATTTTTTTGTTTGTTTGTTTTTCAAAATTCATCAACTGAGTTAGTTGTTTAAGCCAAGGAGGGACTAGGAAGAAGAGTGTCAATTCTTTCTCATGAAGTGTATTAGAAATTCTAGAAACTAGTCTGAAAATCACCTGTGTATAGGTTGATTTTGGATACTCTCTGGGGATACTGCAGGCTTCACTTTGTGTGCAGAAGAGGTATTTATGAGCTGAAATATTTCTGAAATATCTTTAAAACACACATTTTGCTTTGATGGAGAATTCTCGGCTCCTTTTTCTGAAATAATTATGATATTAATTTTCCAGACAACCCCTTAGTGGTGGATCTCAAATTTTTTGGAATGTGTATCTTTCTTCCTTTTCAATTGACTAAAAAGTTTCTCAACTTCCAGTTTCCTTACAACGTCACAGTGGCAAGGCCAAATAATAGAATTTAAGGGGTGAAATTCTTAGCCAATCAGGGACCAATAGTTAAGCAGATGACTTAGATATCATGACTGCTAAATTCTGTTTCAGACAGTAATTCACAGTCTGACTGTTAGCAGTCAGTTAATTGCATTCAATCTTCTCCTAGTGAAACAGCAAACAAACTTGCTCACCTTTAGGAGTCATGCTGAGATCAGTGAAACTTTTTCTTCTCAAGATAAACACAAGGTGTTGTTTGACTCCTTCTCTTTAAAAAAAAAAAAAAAAAAAAAAAAAAGAAAAAAAAAAAAACAAAAAAAACCCCAAGCCCCAGAAAGCCAAACCTAAATCTCTAGCCTGGTAAACAGAATCTGTGGTGATTGATGCCATCATAAAACCTTAGAATATCACTGAGCATTGTTGTTATTGCTCAATACTAACAGCAACAGAAGATACTAAATCATCTGCTGAAAATGGGAGAGGTCAAGATGGAACAATAATGGATACCAAAAAGCCATTTTGAGTTGAGGAAGATTTTTATTAAGGGAAAACAAAGCATAATACATAATCTTGCTAGTAAGTATTGTAAGTTCTGGAGCAAAAGTTCTGTTTTTATCCTTTTCAGACAGGAACATTAGTCTTGGATAATATAATATTGCATGATGAAAGGTAGTCATCTAAATAAGGCGGTATATTTGCTCTTGGAGGTAGTAGGACTTTTTAAATGCAGAATAATATTTATTAAAAAGATTTAATATAGTTTTGTTAAATATATTTGATATAGCTTTGTTCAGTACAGACCAGTGCAAATTATTGATTATCTAAGTTTTGTGAACAGAGCCAATTATCTTGTAAATCCATGTGTCAGTTTCCTCTGCAAAATAAAAGTTGGTTGTACTTGTGTGTGCTTTGAACAAATTTCTTACTGTAACACTTTTCAAAAGTACTAAGTTAAATACTTTCCATCAAATGGAAAGCAATTAAAGAGATGTATAAATGGTCTATAAAGAACATTGAGTGGCTTGGTGTATTGAATTACTGGCTTGTTTAAATGCTTCTCAATGTAGACAACTATAAAAGACGTTCCTCTTTCTGTAAGCCCCTGTTCCTTGTAGAAACAAGAGTTATATTGATTTACTGCAATTTATTTTCTCTTTGGATTCTGGTCTTGACACTGTGAGAAGATTAATTGGAATTAATGGCATTTGCACAGCTAATTAAAGTCACTCTTCCTCCAGTCAAATCAATTCCTTTAATCAGAGAAGTAACAAAATCTTGCTCAGTTCCTGCAGTCTGTATGCAAATGTTCTTTGTTTGAATAAACATCTCTGTAGTCACTAGAAGTTGCATACAGACACTATTAATGATACCTGGCAATTTCTCCAGCACTTGAAAAGCACAAATAAGGTACATGTTCATTCTTATAGATGGCGCAACACAATAAGAATTTTTAAAATTTGAAGTTAATTAAAGACAGGGTTTGCTCTTACTCTTGATCCATTCCTCAAATGGATTCTGGAGATGAGCATAGTAGTATCAGAGAGTGTAGTCATAGTTTTTCATGCCCTGCCCTAGCAAAAATAAATGGTACAGTTCAAGGAAGATAATTCCTCAGTGTAATCTAATGATGCAGGCTCTCTTTCTAAGTATCAGGTAAAACAGCGTGTTAACAAATTAATATATAAAAAGGTCTTTTATGGAAAATACTAGAGCACAGAAAAGAGACCAGTTAATCAGTGTGCTTCTGCTTAAAATGTAGGAGGCATAACTTCTACTGAGAGAGAAGGTTTTAGAGGAATATTATTCTTAAACCAATCCTTACTGCTGTCTTAATGCTTGAGCTGCAGTAGACTCTCTGTCGACAAGCATGGAGGGTGTCACTGACTGCAATGGCCCTCTGAGCTGATATTGCAACCTGACTGCTCCATGAATAAGGTCCAACAGGGTTTTTGATCCATATGGCAGTGGGTTTATGTTCTACTTTGATGCTGGTAGTTGATACGTGACAATGACTTGAAGCCCTGAACATATTGGAGATGTTCCTTGGGTATGAATTTATTACAGTAAATCCCTTTTTACTGAATGTTTAATTTGAAGCATTTTTTAATATATAGAAGATCTTAATGTTATTAAACACAAAATCTTTGTCAATTCAGTCAGATCATCATTTATCATACGACTGTGATTACAAGTTCTGTTTCCTAGATGCAGTTTTATTTTTTGAACTCTAAATATATTTGTTATCTCTACTTTTGTGCTAGACCTACTCTGAAAAAAGGCTATTAATAACATAACAAAAAAATCTAAATTGATGTTTCTGGGCAAAAGGTGTGACTGGTAATATTCATGCAGTCTCTTGTGACTGTTGGATTAAGAGTATTCTTTACCTGAAAATTCACAACAAGAGAACAAGTATATGATTACCTGCACTGGTAATTGCATTATGAATTAAGATCTTGGGAGATGTTAATTCCTGCCATTCAAGCAGTAAGACAAAGTGCAATTTGTATCTTGCATCCATCATATGATGGAGCAACCAGCAACTTACAAGTAGAAAAAGACGGAGAATCAGGAGAAGGAGGGGAAGAGGAAAAGCAATTCTGAAATACACTGAAATATTTTATTTAAGCTAAATGAATGGTAAATAAATTCATTAAATTCAGGTTGCTTCTCAGTTACAAAAAGCAGATTGTTAAATTTATTTAATATGTTTCTTCACTTCAAATAAGGCATCTAGATTCACTTAAAACAAACTTTTAGGAACAAGTGGTATTCACTTTTCTTAGACGTTAAACCGCTCAAATAGAACATAAGCTTCTGGTCCTGTACAGACATACGAAGAGAGACTATGCTTTATAGTGAGAGTATAGAGTAATGCATATTATCCACAGAGAGCCAGCCACAAGACCTGTGCAACAGTTGCCTCTATTTTAAGGTAATAGTTTCTACTTCAGAAAGCTTCAGTCTCTGCGTTGAGATCGTTGTTCATGAATGGAGTCTTTATATCACGTAACAGGGACTGTAACATTAATTACTTGTCAGTTTTAGATGTGAAAAATTTACTAATGGGCAGTGGGTGCAAAAAAGGTCATATTGTAACATCTCTACAAAATTACATTGATTCTTAAGCCTTCTTTTAAGGTGCAGAGAATTAGACTTCGGGCCAATACAGTCGATGTAAATAAGTCGCAAAGGTGAAAAATCCTAAAATAATTCAAGAGAAAGTAGTATGATCCCCACTACAAAGTGGTTTGTATAGCTAATCTTCAGACTTTGAAAGTTTTGCAGATGTACTGTTCTTCCTGGATGGTGGTGAGAATTCAGATATTCAAACAAGTTACAGGAAGCGCTAAACCCAAAGTCTGGGAAAAGTCAGCCTTGTAACTATCATCTGGTACTAAATGAACCAATTCAAATGAAATTGTAGGCTTGAAAAGTCTGTGAGCTCTTTCTGAACAAGGGTATTCCACAGCAGTGAAGTACTCTTGAAACTCTACTTCTGATACTTATCTAGACAATGTCTGAGTCACTTCACCTTCAAGTGATGGCAAGGGATTGCAAATTCATTTTGCTGTGCTGCTCCTTCCCAAAAACTGTAAGCTGGAGCTATGTAGTATAGTCTGCATTCATAAGAGATAAAAACATTTTATACATTTTTTTATTGTTTGGACGATTTGATGGTCAAGTGTTTCTAGTTATAATTTAAAAGCCCGGTTCTGAACCTGTGGAAGTCAGACTCCCATTACAGAGCTAGCTTGGCAAGCTAATATGCTTGGGGATGAATGACTTATTAAAAACTTCATGACAACAGTTTGGTAGTTGTGCTCTGAGACGGTATTTCTCATTCTTCACTGCTGAAAATCTTCTGAACTGATATAGATGAAATACCAAATATCTTTCAGATGCCATCGTCTTTACTCAGAAAATCCCCAAAGCTTTTTATTCATTCCTTTGAAAATGTCACCTCTGAGTTATCTGAATTTGTACTGAGAAGATAAATTTCTCAACGAAAACACTATTTCCTTTCCATTTTCTTGTGGTTTAACCCCAGCCGTCAGTAAGCACCACACAGCCATTTGTTCTCTCCCACCCAGCAGATGAGGGTAGAGTTGGAAGGGTAAAAGTGAGAAAACACATGGGTCGAGACAAAAAGTGTTTAATAATTGAAATTAAGGAAAAAAAAAGAAGTAATGAGAAGGAATATAACAAAGAGAGAGAAATAAAACCCAAGAAAGACAAGGCTGCAAACAAAAACAATTGCTCACCACCAGCTGACCAATGCCCAGACACTCCCTGAGCAGCAGCCTGCTGCCAGCCTCTCTCCTTTTTTTTGTTGTTGAGCATGACATCATATGGCATTCAATATCCCTTTGGTCAGTAGGGGTCAGCCTTCCCAAATGTGTTCCCCCCCAGCTGCTTGTGCACCCCCAGCCCACTCACTGGTGGGTGGTGTGAGAAGCAGAAAAGGCCTTGGCTCTGTGTAAGCACTGCTCAGCAATAGCTAAAACACCCCTGTGTTACCAACACTGTTTTCAGCACAAATCCAAAAGGTAGCCCCATACTAGCTACTATGAAGAAAACTAACTTTAAACCAACCAAAACCAGCACGTATTATTATTGGTAAATTTTACCTTTATCCAGATTAGTAGGAAGATCTGTATATTTACATGGTTGAATTAACAGCATTTAAGACTATTTCCAATTTGCAGCAGATTCAAGACTTCAAACATCTTGATAAGCGAAAGCAAAACTTGATGCACTAGTCTTCCTTTTTTAGAGCTTTTTTAGCACTTTTTGAGGACCCATCTCTTTTTGTTCTTCAAAGGCAAGAGTTTTGATATATTTCCCTTTGATTTACATGCAATCAGGACTCCACAAATACTGTACAGTTTGTTGAGAATTAAACCTGTTGACTCTGTGTAGTCATTTAGGACCAAATTCTCAGCTGATATGAGTCTGCTGGAGCCAGTATAAGTTTCAGCAGTTTATAGAAGAATATCTAATTTTTTATTTGGTATATAGTACGGTTAATATAACATAACATGATATATAACATAATACAACAACATAACATAACATAAAAACGATATAATAAATATAATAATATAATGCAATAATATAATACAATATAATGT
>NW_010129876.1:0-580 GCF_000699245.1 Pterocles gutturalis | reverse complement strand
CCACCCCAGGACAGGGGGCTGGGCACCCCGGTGCCCGCAGAGCCAGCGGTGCGGTGTCTGGGCTGAGCCGTGCCGCAGGTGACGTTAGCTGCCATTAACTCCCACGTGCTTTCGCGGGAGCCGGGTACGCACGCTCACCCCCCTCCTCGCCGAACCCGCTTTTCACTCATGGAGTTCAGAAAACTTAACTTTTCTATTACCGCTCATTTCTCTTACCCAGGTGCTTAATTACCATTGTCCCAGGGAAATGTCAGTGTGACTCAGAGACAGTTTCCCATTAGAAAGCGACAGATGAATATTAATTACACTTGCTGGTGGGTGGGCTTGCTCGCAGCTCCTTTCCTGGGGGGACTCTATCCCCCCCCCAATGCCTGCCCAGACTATGACCAGCACCCAGGAGGACTCTTGCCTGGCTCAGCACACCTGCAGCACATGTAGAAAATAAAACAACTCTGGAGTAACTCGACCTCCCTCCTGGAGCAGAGGGAATGAGCCCTGAGGATGGAACCTTGTTAAAATGATTTTCCAGGAGCGCATCTCCCCCCGGTGCAATTACCCTGCACAGGGATGCGGCTGCAGC
>NW_010129875.1:0-1108 GCF_000699245.1 Pterocles gutturalis | reverse complement strand
TTCGGCGGCACCGGGGGGAAAGGGGTGCGGGGCTGCCAGGGTCCGGTGAGGGAAAACCACCGGCAAAAGGGTGACCGCGAAAGTGGGGGAGCCAGCGAAGACGGAGCGTGCCTCGAAAGGGAAGAAGGCGCGAAGTAGTTACAAACCGACCCCAAACCCAAGCGAGCCCCAAAACTTACCCCCTGTGCAAATCTGCTAAGCAAGGATCGGGGTCTAGAAATCTATACTGAACAGAAGCAGTGGAGAATATATTTCTGAGTCTCAGGGCAGAAGCTCTTTCTCTATATTCTTGGTTGAGTGAGCACATCCAGGTGTGAAATTGTTTGCACACCCCAGCACCTCTTATATTGCCAGCAAAATTAGCTGTTATTACTGTCACTGTTTAGTGATGGTTAGCTTGATAAAAAAAACCTGCTGTAATCAAGACCTGGCGCATCTTTGCAAATTACAGATAATTGTAAACGTCCAGATTATGATAATAGCATCCTAATCCAGCCTGCAATATAATTATTACAGAGTGTTACATTTGAAACTGTCCAGTAGGGCTAATTCAGCCATTATTTAGACCCTATTTTTGCACTGCAAATGGGTTGCTGAGTTGAAAATGTACGATTGTAATTTCACGGGGCACTCAATGAGTAATGGTATAGGGAGAGAAAAATACAAAAGTGAAATGCGAACAGTAGCGATCAAATCAAACTCTGAAGGACAAAAGACTGTTTGATTCATAGGGAATGAGAAGAGCGCGAATTAAGAAAAGAGCAAATCAGTGGTCTGCAGCGTTACGTGTCCAAATCCCCACGAGCGCGAGCCTGATGTGCAGGCAGGGGCTGATGCTTCGGGCTCCCGCCGGGGGCCCGGCTCCTGCGGCCCCCCCCTCGCCCCAGCCCGCCTCTCGGCTCGGCTCTCCCCGCACCCGGAGGATCCCCGGGCTCCCCACCCACCCCCAAAAGCGGGCTCGCCCTTGTCGTTTGCCTCCTCTCAGGTGACTGAACGTCACTTTCGAGCAAGAAGCCTCGGCAGCCTCGCAACGGGGCAGGGGAGAGTGCGGGGGAGAGTGCGGGATGTGGAGTGCGGGGTGCGGGACGCCGAGGCCGGGCATCCCCCG
>NW_010129874.1:0-1712 GCF_000699245.1 Pterocles gutturalis | reverse complement strand
CCGCCGCCCCCCGGAACAAAGCAGCCGCCGCTGCACTTGTCGGCTCTCCGGGAAAACTCCGCGGAGCCTGTCCCAGGCACGGCCCGCGGCTCTGCCCTGGCCCCGGGTCTGGGCTGGGCTCCCCCCCCAGCTCTCCCCGGCCCCCCATGCGCCTTCATTGTCTCCCCGATCGGGAGTGCGTAAGGCGGGAAGATCTGCCCAAACCTTTGCCTGGGGGGTTCACCACCTCTGGGGCTGCAACCTGGGCTCATACTATGGACTTAAGGAAAAGTGAGGCCGGTGGGGCTGGCTAGCCCCAGCCAGCTGTGCTTCTCCATCTTAACTGTGTCTGTGGCAGGCAGGCTGGAGGCAGACCCGGGGGGCTGAATCTCCTGGGAACTGGAGCTGTCATTGATTTCCCCTTAGAGAGAAATGCTGCTTTGCATTTGCACCCTTGCCCTTAGCACCCAGCCTGGAGGCTGTATGGCCTGTCCACACTCTGCTCTTTCCACAGGCTAAGCTGAGAGGGTCCACTCTTTTCTCCCCCTGTTCAGTTTGAGCATGAATGGGGCGCTGGTCCTCTCTGGTCTGGGGGCTGTGTGCAGGTGCCACACAGCCTCCTGTGCAGCCTGGAGGGTCCCCGCTGTGGTGGGACACTGGAGCGTACAGGCAGGGCTTGGTGGGACACTGCGCCAGCGACGGTGCTGCTTCACTGCAACGACCTCCGGGTCGCCTTCAGAGGCTGCTGCTGCAGTGCAGTCTTCTCTTTCCCAGGTCACCTAACCCCTGTGTACTTTCCATCAGCACCCCATGGCAGTGGGAGGGTATGGCACACCCTGAATGTCCCCCCATCTTCTGGGACATCCCTGATGCCTCCTCCCCATCCTCCGTGCTTCCTAGTTCAGCCTGGGACTCAGGATAGTGAGCACATTGCACGCTACCTCTCTGGATCTCACTGTGCTTCCAAAGTTGTTTCGCTCTGCATTGGACTTGGGAGGGTGAGGAGGAGGTTGAGGGTAGAGCAGGCAAGATTTGGTCACTGGCTTAGGCAGGTAGGCTGTAAGCAGCAGTCATGTGCCTGGCCCCTGCACAGCAGCGGCTGGAGCTTTTAGCAAGCTCAGAATGGTGATTTTCAGGGAAACGTGTGAGGGATGCGGCCTGGGTGGGCAATGCCTTGTATCTATGTATGTGTTGCAGGTGTGGGTGTACCAAGAGCCCCTGCCTGCTTGTCACTTGGGAGATTAACTTGGGCGCAGCCTTGCAGCACCTTTCACCCTTCCTGCAGGCGTACGTGGCGCCTTAATCGAGCACTGTGGGCGGAGGGTGGCATGCTGTGAATCAGAAAAGGTGGAAAGGCTTCAGTTAGC
Organism: Pterocles gutturalis; assembly: GCF_000699245.1. Taxonomy (NCBI): domain Eukaryota; kingdom Metazoa; phylum Chordata; class Aves; order Pterocliformes; family Pteroclidae; genus Pterocles; species Pterocles gutturalis. The sequence goes on along the minus strand of NW_010129874.1, from coordinate 366 downwards.
CACTTTTACTCTCCAGCAGCTGTGGGCACAGCATCGACTTTTTTTTGCTGCGCTGTGCCAGCCCCCACAGCCTCCATGGGGACAGGGCAGAGCAGGGAGTGCCACTGGGATGGTGACAACGAAGGCAGAGCAGTGCTGTTGGGGGCAGAAAAGGTGGTGCTATCTGTGTCAGTGCCATCAGGGACAGTGCGGGCGGGCAGTGGCATGGGGACAGAGCTGAGCAGTGCCATGGGGTCAGAGCAGGCATGATGGGGACAGAGCAGGGCAATGCCATCAGGGTCAGTGCTGTGGGGACAGAGCAGGCAGAGGTATGGGGACCGAGCAGGGCAGTGGGGTGGGGACTGAGTAGGGCAGTGCCATCGGGGG
>NW_010129873.1:806-1105 GCF_000699245.1 Pterocles gutturalis | reverse complement strand
CTCTCTTTCCTCCTTTTTCCTCCTTTTTTTGTTTTTCTCTCTCTCCTTTTTCTCCTTTTTCCTCCTTTTTTTATTTCTCTCTCTCCTTTTCCTCCTTTTTCTGTTTTTCTCTTTTTTCTCCTTTTTCCTCCTTTTTCCCCCTTTTTCTGTTTTTCTCTCTGCTTTTCCTCCTTTTTCCTTCTTTTTCTGTTTTTCTCTTTTTTTTCCTCCTTTTTCTGTTTTTCTCTCTCTCTTTTTCCTCTTTTTTCCTCCTTTTTCTGTTTTTATCTCTCTTTTCCCTCCTTTTTCCTCCTTTTTCT
>NW_010129873.1:0-574 GCF_000699245.1 Pterocles gutturalis | reverse complement strand
TTTTTCTCTCCTTTTTTCCCTCCTTTTTTCCCTCCCTTTTTCCCTCCCTTTTTCCCTCCCTTTTTCCTCCTTTTTTTGTTTTTTCTCTTTTTCCTCCTTTTTTCTCCTTTTTTTGTTTTTTCTCTTTTTCCTCCTTTTTTCTCCTTTTTTCTTTCTTTTTTCTCCTTTTTTTGTTTTTCTCTCCCTTTTTCTTTCTTTTTCCTCCTTTTTTCATTTTTCTCTTTTATCTTTTTTTGTCTTTCTCTTTTTTCTCTTTCTCTTTTGTCTTTTTTTGTCTTTCTCTTTTTTCTCTTTCTCTTTTGTCTTTTCTTTTCTTTTTTCTCTTTTCTTCTCTCTCCTCTCTCCTTCTTTTCTCCTCCCAGAGCTGAAGAAATCCCTCTACGCCATTTTTTCCCAATTTGGTCAAATCTTGGATATTTTGGTGTCGAGGAGTTTGAAGATGAGGGGCCAAGCCTTCGTCATCTTCAAGGAGATGAGCAGCGCCACCAACGCCCTGCGCTCCATGCAGGGCTTCCCCTTCTACGACAAACCCATGGTCAGACCTTACAAAAATTTAAAAAAAAATTAAAAAAAA
>NW_010129872.1:0-614 GCF_000699245.1 Pterocles gutturalis | reverse complement strand
CCACTTATCTTACTTATCTGTAAAAGTTCAAATGATAAATACTAATTTATATAATGTTATGTCCATATAAAATATTTATTGCACACTAAGACCACGAAGGTCATAATTTCAGTTATAAAGCAATAAAATAAATAAAACTAATTTTAATACTAGTATCATGAAACTAAATTCCAAATTTTAAAAAAAAGTAAAAATTGCTAAGACCGTCTTTAGATTTTACAGAAATTCACATTTTGGCATGAGGAGAATGAAGCTATGCTAAGGTTCTTTACTGCAGCATGCAAATGGCTTTAGTCTTGCGTTACAACATGAGAACTTGAGTAGGAACTGATCATAAAAACCTAAAGAAATTAGTAAATCTATTCTCTGAAGAAAGTTATCCTATTTAAGGTTTTAAAATACGCTTTAAATAGCATATGTAATAGTAATGTATTTATTTTAGAAACAACATTAGTTTACTGTGTTGTTTGGCTTTTTGGTTTGGGGTTTGTTTTTTGTTTGTTTGATTGGTTGGTTTTTTACTAACCCTGCCATATAATTTAAAAAGTAATTAACATCACCTTGTTACAGTGCTGCCTTTCTGCTGTTTTAGTAAGAATCAAACTAAACTGATA
>NW_010129871.1:0-3455 GCF_000699245.1 Pterocles gutturalis | reverse complement strand
GGTGGTGCATCGGCATCGGCCAGTGCGGTCCGGCCAATACCTCCTCCCTCCCGCACCCCCTCGCAGAGCACATGGATCTCCGTTTCCGCCTCCGCTGCCGCGGATGCGCACCGCCCCCGCCGCCGCACAGCGGGGGTCCGAGGGACCCCGGATTCTAGCGGGACTGTAACACTCTGCGACATTTTAAGCCTATTTTATGCAATATCTGGCTTAAATCTCACAGGTTGAAATTTAAGTCTGTGAATTCCATCCTCAGCCTGAGCATCGAGCCCTTCCTGTGGGTTGTCACACGGGCAGCGAAAACATGGCAAAACCGCAGAGCTGCCACCGGGACAGCCGCGACAGCCTGCAGCGACAGCGCCCTGCCCAGGAGCTCGTGAACGGCCTCATGCATGTGTTTCAAAATACCGTTCTATGAAAGTCACGAAAGTACGACTGCAAAGAGTAACACGGCAGCGAGGCACGACGGCACACAGCTCACGGGACACGGAATGGTTCTTGTTTAGCGGATGTCATCGTGGAAGTCACAGAATTACCACCCAGGACCGCTCTGGTGCTGCCACATTAAGTAGAACAATCATATGGAGCAACACCGTAGGATCCAGTCTTTCTCCTTATCTGGGTTAGCCCTTCTAAGAGTCGCTAGCAGCAGCCAGCTGTGTGCGCTCAGGATATGGGTCCATGGTGACAGAGCAGACCCAAAGTGCCATCGTCACAGGGAGTGGCTTCCCACCGAAGGCTTATCTGCAGCCACAGGCCGCTGCTTGTCTCTGGGGCATTCCTACAACAGTGTTATCAGCCAGTTCAGGACGGTGATACAACTGAAAACTATCCTTTCCTTAAGAAGAACAACAGAAAAAAACCACTGTCAACTTCAACAAGAAATGCCCCAGAGGGACAGCCTCATCCCTGGGCGGGGAGGGCGCTGACAAGACACAAATGCAACGTGACTACAGAGGAGACAGCAGAAGGTGGCACGGTGTTTCAGTCCCCTCTCCTCATTTTGTGACAGCTCTCTGCATAACCAGGCACTTGGAGAAAAGGCAAAAGAAACCCAGCTCTGCATCGTCACCGTAGTTTCTTCTGTGTCTCCACTAACACATGCATTTCACAGAAAGGCAACCAAAACGCACCAAGTGTTTTTTCCACCCCAATTCATGCTGTTCTTTTTCCACAGCTAGGATGTGACTGGAAAAAATTCTTCATAAATTACTAATGATTATTTCCTTCTTGCAGTAATTGAGGAACGCTGTTCCTAATGTCTTGGGAAAGCTCTTCAAACACCTTTACTGTGGTTTTGCTCAGCTTTGGGGGCTGGATATTGTTAATATTAATTTTATAGATGTATATTAAACAAAGCAACCTAGTTGCCTGTGCGGACCGCCACTAGAGGGCAAAGCAAGCTCAGGAATTATCTTCCCCAGAGCAACAAAGAAAACAATGTCATCTCTAACTGGCCCGAGCTCCCAGGGCGGTGGGATCACACTGTGAATTAACAAAACATCCTGGCTTGTCCCCACCCCTTAGCTGCTCTCTTCAGGGAGCTATGGCCAAAAAGGCCGTACGGAGGGCAAGTTAAAATGTGATCACACATAAGGCAATAGCCCAAAAGAGGAGGTGTCTGCCTGCAACCGCCAGTCATCGTGACTCAGGAGAGCTGACACATGGGAAAGTGCTGGCCTGTTCTCCAGAGAGAGCAGCGTGACTCCCGCTACCACCGGCTTTAAAACCCAGTGACCTAAATATTATCTCCTGTAGTGCAGTAGGGGCAGCTCCTGAGAGCGCTGCTTTAATGCAGAAATGGGAAATTGTTTTGTGGAGGAAGGGAAGAAAAACGAATAAGCAAGGTGATGGATTTGCTCAGAAAGGAAAGAAAATCTTCAGAGTAAATACCTTCAGTATAAATTAACACTTCACCCAGTTTTAAAAAATCATTTTTAGGACTGGTTACCTTTGAATTTAAAAGTTCAATTTCTTTAAAATATGCAAGACATCCTTGTTAAATATTTCTACTTGGGAGCAAGTTCTTGCTGTAGTTCTCATTTACACAGCACCTGTCATATTTACAATGAACTCTCAATTAGAAAGCAAGTAAAATTTATGCCCTAAGAGTAACGGTTGAGGATTGCATTAGGGAACATTATTTTATAAAGTCATACAGTAAAATGCCAGTAGGTGCTACCTACATTTCATAGATTAGAAAACATAATTACATCTAGAATAGCATCTACCAATTATTTAAAAGGCCATCTCTGACCAAAAAGTGCATTCAGTGAGATCCTGAAGTTACATGCAGAATCCTGTGGAAACAGCATCCTGCAGGTAATTCCACACATGCTCATTTCATGCCAGTAGGAAACATCCTTGCCAGCAGTGGGATTACTCACCTCTCCCAGTTGAGGATGATCGTAAATTCTGCTTGCAGGCCTGATGGATTACTATCTTTTCAACTCAAGACATCACAAATGTCACTTTCTTGTCGCGACTGCAGGGAGCTGCTTAGATGCATTTAATGTTAGATACAGCGCAGGGGTACTGCGCTTCATTGTGCCTTTATCTAAAGTGCGTAGAGGGCAATGATCAAGATATTAGCTGCCGTTTAAATTGTGCTTCTCGTCTCTGTTTTTTTCTCCATTTAGTGTCTGAAGGATAACTGATTAATCTGAATTACTTAAGTCAGTTTAATTAACATTGCTTTGTCTTTAAATAGCTTAGCCTAAATCTGTCTAATCCTTGATCCGTTATTTTAACCCTGCTCTCCTAACGATAAAGTTGGTAAACTTGTATAAAATTGAATGAGCAGTACCGAACATATTAAGCAGATCTCATGACTGCCCATGCTTTATGTCTGCTTCAATTTTATGGTAAAAGTTCTTAAAATTTTTGTATTCTTAGGCAACTGGGAAAACATTTTAATGGAAAATTCTCTTTTAGCAAAAATCTGTCAGTCTGAGGGCCTTAAGTGCTGAAACGATCTCTCCAAATGTAAAAGTAGTCATCAGGTTTTCAAGCTTAGTTATCTCTTTGCAGCAGAAAATTTCACATTAGCCACTTGTAAAGTATTTGCAAGGGGAAAATCATGTGCCAGCATATCCCCAGGGGTGTGGTGGCATTCCCAGGCTGGCCAGCAGGGATGGCCCTCGGCAGGACACCGCTCTGTCACCCCTCATTCTCCTAGGGAAGTCCTGAAGATCCTGTGAGGGAAACACTGGAGACGTGGGGCTATGAGAGTGTGGGGCTGGGGAAGGGGCAGCACATATCCCCAGAACGGGGTGGCACCGACTCCGCCGCACTGCTCACAGCTCTGCGCAGCTGCCTCAGCTGCTTTCATAGGGATGCGCCCAGGCCCGCACCGGCGCCAACCGCGGCGGGAGGGAACCGAGGGGCCGCCTGAAGGGAGACGCGTTCAGCAGCGGGAGTACAAGGGCAGGGAGGCTGAGGCAGCATCCCTTCTC
>NW_010129870.1:41254-44058 GCF_000699245.1 Pterocles gutturalis | reverse complement strand
CTCCCTCCCAATTGGAGCGAGACACACCCAACATATGCTGGTGCATGGGGTTATTACTCCCCAGGTGCAGGATTTTGGAGGCCTGCCCTGAGTCTGTCTACTAGCATCCCATCTGAGACTACAAGAAAATTGTAGCTGCTGACTTCTTGCAGCCACATAAGATATGGATGCCTTATGAAGGAGCATGCCAAACAAGGGCTGAACTTACTGCAGCCTGAGCATCTCAGTGAGCTGACATTTTACACTCCTGTAGAACTCCATATAGCATTAACTTCCTACCCTTACTTTCTTTTTGTAGGAATGGAACCTAGTTGTGCCTTTTCTTTTAAACAATAAGAAAATAATAGAAGGCAAGTGGAAGTCCGATATGTACAGTGGCTCTCCAGAGCATACTAATATACTGTTTGCAGATGTTTGTTGTCAAGTATTTAAAAGGTTTCTTGGTTAAACGTGTGTCAAGTCTCCATCTCTGAAGGTCTTACTGACCAGGTTTTCCTTTGTTTCCACTGTGGGAAGGACTTTCAAAGTCTCTTTGCAAGTAACTTAGCTCTTATGAGGAAAACAACTGGAACACTTTTAATAGTCAATAATTTAAGTGGACATAGTTTAATAAGTTTGTAGTTAGGCTAACGTTAAAGATGTACAAACTCACATCTTAGGATATCAATGAGAGCAAACAAAATACCAGACAACTGCTGAAAATATGAAGAAAAGGGCTGTTTTAAAGTCTGACATGGCTTTCTAAATTCACTATGAATTGTAAAAATCTTGTGAACTTCATGTCTTTTTCTTGGTAGTCTCTAGTGTTTTCTGATTAGCCAGTCATGGCGTTTCGTAAGGGTAGGATACATAAAGATTTTAAATAGAATAAAAACATAAGAGAAAGGATTTAAACTTTTCTATAGAAAAGTTTATTATAGGGAATTCATAGTTACATTCTCTTTGTCTACAAAATTATTTGACTATAGGAAAGTCTAGTTCACCTGTTGATTTATCCACCTGTTGAATAACAGTGGTGACATATATTCTGGAGTGAATGCATGCATGGTTTTGATCTCTTCTGTTTTAAATGCTTGTTAGAAACATTCTCTTGCTGACTGCATGAGAAATGGTCCAATCCTTCCCGCTATCTGCTTCCATGACGTGATCTTTGAAGAATTTGTTGATTGCTCAGTATTGGAAAGACAACTTTGCTGATGTTCAGTTTCTCAAGACAATTCTTTCCGAAGAATCACTTTACCAAATCCCAACATATGGATCAAAACAAGAGACCAAAGGAATTTAAATTTAGGTGGTATTATTTTCCCTTAACACTTTCTTTAACATTCCAGATGGATTTGAATAACTTTAAGTTCTTTAAGTAAGGCAACAAAATATGTGTATGGAAGAGAAGAAATGGGAGCTTAGCCAAAAAAATAAAAAATAGTGTAATATGAGAACTTAGGACAAATGGACAAACTTTTGTTTAGTTTAATAATCCAGAAGTCCTTAAACTGGAATTGAGGTGATTACTTAAGAATTAATTGCTGTTCAAGTAAGATGTTCAAGCCTCTCAGTTCTCCAAATTGTTAAAGAATGTTAGCTGTGTCTTAGTTCTCACTTATCATTCTCACTGTATTTTAGCTTATTGAAGAGGCTTAATTTTCAGAATAGACAACTATGTTCAGATCTTGCATTGATGTCAATTCAAAAAAAAATAAACAAAGAAAAAAAACAAAACAAGAATATTACGTGCTATAATAAATGGAGTATAACCTGTGACCAATATGATGCATTCTCAAAATGTTTATTTTAAAGGAATTACTAATAACTAAGAAATTATTCTGCTTGAAAAAATGTCAATTATTAACTAATTATCTTTTAACTTATTTTGAACTTTCATATGAAATCCAGAATTGAATCCAGGAACTTAGTTTTTAAGATATCCCTTGTCAATGTTTCAATAAATTTTTCAGTACAAAAAAATCATTTATACAATTACAGCAAAAATAATCCCCCTCCTTTTTCTTAGGGAAGGTGGCAGAATATATTTAAAAAAAAAATTAATCTCTCCTTCTGATTCATATTTTATCTTGGCTTTAAAAACACTGCAGGTGTCTTTAAAAATGTGTGCAATTCTTCCCATTCAGTAATGAAATTCAGCTGATGAATGCAGAATAAAAATTATATGACTTTTAATACTAAATATAAGTGAAAAAAAGGTACTTACAAAGCCTCTTGTAAATCCCCTTGTTAGGACCTAAAAGATGTAAAAAAAAAATATCAAAAATATATGATTTCAAGAAATAAACCATTTAAACTGAGGAGTATATCCTTTTTCTCTAACATGCATGTAGAATATTAAAGCTAATCAGATTTCTGCTTGCTAAAATAATTCTGGAGTGTTGAAGTAGTATGTTACATACTAGAAATTTAAATGAGCACTGTTAAAATTACTGAAAGAAAAGATACTGCCTGATTTGAGGTTTCATGACAAATCCAGACATTAGTTGGGCTTGCCAATGTTTTGTATAATTTTTACTGGGCACAGGAGTAGACTCAAATTCATTTAATCTCTTTCGAACAGTTCCCACTAAAGCAAGGTTGAAAGAGACTGAGCCAGCTGTGCTGTCTGCCCTTGCCTTTGCACAAGCCAATCCTCATCTATTTGCTAGAGAAACAAATGGTAATTTAATCAGGGAACAAATTCACATAATATGCACTTTTTTGGACACAAAATAATGGGCCTGGTGATACAGTGAAATAATAAATTTGTTAGCCAGTTATGAACGCAGGTCAGCAAAGGGTCTTCTGGATCACCGAAT
>NW_010129870.1:0-41223 GCF_000699245.1 Pterocles gutturalis | reverse complement strand
TGCTGAGAAAGGCAACCAGCTCTTTAATACTCACACTACTCACTTCAAATCTGGTTTATCAAGACTGTCTTGGGTCACCTCTGCACTGACTTTGGGAGGTAATCATTGTAAATGTTTTTCAATCTTATTGTTGTCATATTATTATTATCATAAATTATTCAATATTAGCTGTTTGATTTATTCAAAACCATATATTGTGTGTGATCCTAAGTAAAGAAAAAAACATATTGAGAATCAAACTGTGGGTAACCTTGCTGCTTGCATTTGTCCTTTTAAGTTAGCTTTTGCAATAATTTTTTCTTCAATTCATGGTCAATACATGGATGGATTTGATGTACATAACTGCTTTGAAAGACAGGTTGTTTTTATTTTGTCACTGGCATGTACATTCACATGTGTAACTTCTGAAATTATTGCACTAATGTTATAGGACAGAGCTCCGCTTTTTCAGGTGGCAAAATGTAAAGGTTTCAGGGTCAAAAGTATAGAACGTAGTTAAGCATTTTTATTATTTAATTTTGAAAGAAATGTGCCAGGTACTTGTGTCATATAGGGCTTGAGTATATTAAACGCTAATTTCCACACTGCATTAAAGATTCATAGATCTAATAAGTGACAACGATGGCTTCATGTCAGTCTCGAAAGGGAAGTCTCTTTTCCTTGTTTTTGACATCTCTAGTCAGGACTTACCTGCATCTGTGTTTGAATAATTTCCAAAGTTGCTAATTATTACATCATAAACATTCATTTTTATTTTATCTTGCCAAAGTGGTGAGAGATATTCATCACTCTCATAAAATATTTGTAACTGATTTTCATTTTGCAGTAATGGATTTATTGAGAGGTTTTAAGGTTCTGCAAAAGAAAATATTTCTGAGCGGAAGGGAAAGAAAAGGAAATGGGAGATACAGCTCTAATCCCAAATCGAAGAGATGGGAAGACTGTGAGTATTCCAGACTGGATTTGTACTTGTAAAAATCTCATACAGTATAATAATCAGCACAACCCTCTAGTCTTGCTTCAGTTTAGTCCGTGAGGAGATAAGAGAGATTGACTGTTTCGAGTTAAATTTAAGAACATTTCTACTGCATTTTCTTCTGCCTTTTATGGGTTTGTTACTAAAAAAAATGTTTTTGAGCAGCAGATAGGTAAATTCCAAGAACTTCCTTTAAATACAGATGGTCACAATAAAGGTGATGCTTAAGTTGGCAAAGTAGCAATGTCTCTATGGCAAAAATACTTGTAAGGGGCTACTGAATTGTCATTCAGACTATTTGTCAAAAACAAGGAAGATAATTAGCGACTAAAAATGTTACCATAGGTATATGTATAACACACTGCAGTTTTAAACAGATTTCTTACCCTTTCTGAGTAATTACTGGATAAGAGAGAGCATTAAAAATGCAACACTCTTCAGGAAAGAATGGATAGAAAAAGTCTGTCATCTTAGTCTTGAATGCTGGGGTTCTTTGAGGTTGAAACAGGAATACATTTCATGTCTATGGGCAAATATTTCCCCCTCAGGTTTCCTGACAGTATTTACAATTCCTTTAGGAAATCACTTGTTTTTCAGTTTTTCCTCCACCTTTACAGAGTTTATTTACTTCTTGGACAGATATAAATACAACAGTTTTAGTTGCCTCCAGTGATGGACAAGCATTTAATTATTTCAAATTATTGCATTTGTTTTCCTCAGACAGTTACCATAATCTCTTAATACATTAAAATTGATTCTTATTGTTTGCAGGACCCATCTGGTGTAATCAGCAACGAAAAGTGAGATTTTGTTATAGAAAGTAGACAGTTGTTTCAAAAGAGCTACCTGTTAAATTACATTCATTATTTAATGCATAAGATTCATTTCACTAATGCATCTAAATTGGGTGCTCCTGGTTTAAACCAGTTGACTGATCCCTTTATAGATAGTGGGGGAACTTCCAGTGAGTGATGTAAGGACCTCAGGCTGGTGACTCATTATAATCTTATGCCACATCCAAGAGAAAACCTTCCCACCCAAGTTGTGTGAATCATCTTGGAAGTGCCTGTCTCCATGGACTACGTAATAAAACTAGAGATCTATCCCACATGGGGTATCAAATTTTTAAGTCACTGAAGTTAGGTTAGATGACAGCTGGTGTCAGATAAGTGTCAGAAGACAATGCCAAGCCACACCATTATCTTTCCTTTATAAGTAGTCATTTAAATGCAGGACACTATCATTCTGCCCTGTTTGATAGAAAATCAGAAATGTTAGACAAGATAGGCTACTTACATCATCTTATGTTTCTTGTTTCATGATACTAAGAGAGGACTCTGTGTAATCTGAGTACCTGCATAGTCTTGGTTATTCCACATTCTTTCATAAAGCAGACCACTTCTTCTGATGAAAAGTATGTGAGTTTCCTCTGTTCTGAAAGACAGAACTTAAGACCAGTCTGTAACAAGGGTGGTAACACATACCTCTCAAAATGTATGTATTTCACAAAAAGTTTAAATGAATATTTCATCAGAGCCACAGAACTCCTCTTGAGTAATCTAAATCCCCAGCTGTGAGAGGGAGCGTGATACAGCTTTCGTGTCATTCATGAGTATCCTAAGGAACCACTGACATTTCTTGCTTATATGGAGTTCCCCTTTAATTTTGATATCCAAAGTTAATGTGCATGTGTTTTGATTGTATGAAAAATTTGCAATATGGGCTTGTAAACTGGAATAAAAGTTATAGCTAATATCAATTTATGATGCCAAATAGTAGTTAATTACCTAGTTTCAGAGCTGTAGGAGCTGTTAAAAACTGGAAAAAGCAATTTTTTTCATATAGGTTTTGGTCATGGAATCATTTTTTCTGTGCTGTATCTTAAATAGTTATGAACTGTTATGATAGCTGTAGTAAAAGCATAGAGTGGAATATTAGTCCTCCAAAAATGTGTTCTTGACTGCAGACAAGAGTTATGACACAGCTTTATGTGGTATCTGGTGAACTTTCTTTCCTATGAGTAAGAGGATATGACACAGTGATTTTACCTTAAAAACAGATAATTATTCTTTCAATAAAAATTCAGATAATACTGACTCCATAGTTAGATTTTCCTGTTCAGCTGCAATGTAGTATTTACTATAGGCAACAAAAAGTTGTTTGATTTTTTTCAATACACCACAGGAAGAAACATGCTTGGGGAAGAGTAGAGTGCTTCCATTTTTGGCATGTTTCTACAACTGTGTTTTCTTGACTACATTCCATATGGCCACCCCAGCTACACTGCTGCAGCAGGCTGTCACTTGAAGCAATCCCTGATTGCACAGAAAAATATATTGAGAGAGGAAGCAAAATGGCACATCAGTTAACCTGATTTGAATATGCATCAATACAACCTCTGCTCATCTCATCTTTTATTTACTATTAATTACCTGGGCTTGTATTTTGGGAATAGATAAGTGTAGGCTTAAAACAGATATATCTGTAGTTTGGGGCACAGTGATTCTGTAGATTTCTCATTCCCGAGTTCTTCTGAAAATGAGCACCATTTCAAAAGCACAGTGCAGATTAGCATTGCTTCATCACTCACTATTTGGCTTCAGCATGCAGCTATAAAGCAGCATGAAGTCACACCTTCCATAGCTTCCAGTGGCAGAAGGTTGCTCTCATCGACAGCACTAGAGGAAACAACCACGGTGGGACTGGACTGTGATGTTCATGCATAAGAGAAAGGTAGCATTTCTGCATCAGCTCTTAAAAGGTTAATACATTAAGTTCTACTTATATGATTTTGTTAATAAACATTTACAAATTTCAAGTGGTGGTGTCTGCAGCTTGTATTGACCAGTGTCACTGACTGTACACACACACTGCTCTAACTTTCAAGAGGCAGTTTCACAGTCCAGTACTTAAACTGCTCAGAAAGATCAACAAAACTGGCAGCTAGTCAAAAATTAAGCAAAGCATAGTCTTCTCAGCTCTTCAGGGAATTGTGATTTTCATATAGTGGGACTAGAATACCCACTTTCAACAACAACAGCAGCAGAAAAATTGAGTTTGTGTGCAGGATTTCTGAAACAGCTTGTTACTGCTGCAGGTAAACAGCGTTGTCTTCAGTCAAGAGTGTAAAACAGACCTAAGCTACAATTCACTGTGAAAGGGGAAAAAAAGATCGCATCATGATATAGCATGTTGAAACTCCTATTTTTCTCTTTTATTTTCTGTAATTTTTTTAAAGGTTTAGACTATTTGAATTTGGTGAAGGAAATGGAACTACAAAAAGGTATCTCATGTTTTGTGCCAGTCTGTTCAGGACACCAAAGTGGGATGCTCTCAAAGGATCTTCTAAGTTATATGTAATTTTCATGTGGAGAAATTAAAAGGGTGTGTACATATTATTCTTCTTTGATGTTCCGTATCTACCACAATGGTATCATCCCAAAGAATATGAATATGTTTAAGCACAGAGAAATGCTTTCCTCTGGAGAGATATGAGATGGCCTTAATTGAATAGTGCTGAACAAATAGAGTGACATTTTACCCTTTGCTGTACCTTATATTTCTCTTTTTTTCAAGCCTTAATAACATTTTTCGCTCTCGTCCTACAATAATATCAAAAAGACTGAATCAACTTTATCATGTCTGTGTCTCTACCTCTTCTTCATCTTTATAAAGTAAAGAAGCCGTGTGACCCATTTTCCCAGTCTTCAGATCTGTCTCTGGCTCTTGAAGTGAATAAAAATTGAGTGAACTTGTGAAAATGCTGCTAATGCTTTGCCAGTTCCATCCCCCACTTCCTTCAGCACTCCTGGGTATGTGTAAACTGGCCAAGGAGCCTTGTCAATTTTAAAATGCTATAACCTTTTAACAACCATTTTCTGCTGTATTTTGCATGCTTCCTGATTTTTCAGCTGCTTTCCTGGATGTCCAATTTGGATACAATTTAATCTCTTTCGTATATAAAAGCAGATGTAGGGTAGCATTTCATCTGGCTCTTTTTCCTCTAAGTCCCTATAGTCTTTCATGTGCTCTCAGAATTTCTCAAAAGCATGTATCTGGTTGATAAAAGAGATTTAACTCTATCTCCTCCAACAAAAACTTCATGATGTGGCCTAAGCTACTCATTAGTTTGTTACTAACATCAACTAGTCCTTTTTATTGATGTACCATAAGATTGAAAATATAGGTGAGACTGATTAAACTTTGAGTTTTGTAAATAATTTAGAAATTGGAGTTTAATTTTTAATTAAAAAAAAAACACACCACTTTTCAAAGAATGATGAAATTTTAGGAAGATACTTTTTCCCCCCTTTATAGGCAGTCTATGCTATCCAGTGAAGACAGATAAAATTATAAGAAAAAAATAAGGAGGAACAAAAAAATTATGAGGAACATATTTTAAAAAGTATGAGAGCTCTTCATTTGATGTCATCTGGTGCCTCAGTGATTTTTTAAACAGATTTTCTTGTAAGACTTGGAAACTCTCAATTACATACAAACTATCTGATTAATAGATATGCTTATTCAGATCAGGAAAGTGATACCAGCACAAAAGCCAGAAAGACAAGCATTTAGACTCCATTAAGCTTTGATAATGAAAATATTTTACCTACCACCACTACCGTGAAGCTGGGAATATTCAAATAGTGAGCAACCCATACTGAAATGGACCAAAGGGTGGTAAACATGAAGTTTCTTAAAATGTACTGTGAGTCTGATCTTGCTCCTACTTTCCTAGGTGACCATCAGGTAATTTGACCATTAGGTAATTCCAGATTTTTCAGCTTTTGCTGTGACTAGAAATGTCTTTCAAGATCTGAAAACCTCCAAACAGACAAACAAAATCCAAACTCTCTTATGTTCCTTAAAATAAAGTTTTATTTTAGTGTATCAGTATTTTCCAAGTGATAACAGTTTTTCTAAAATGCTCCTGGTAATATATTCTGGGGTCAGGATTTGGCTTGTCCTGGCTCCCACTCCCCGTCTTTGTCTACTATGCAGTATGTTGATAAAAGAAATGCAGTGGCAAAACACCCACTGACTTCCAGGGTCATAAGCAGTGCGATTAGCACATAACAGTGAATTCTGTGTCGTAGAAGTCAGTAGGTATTTCATTATAGATAATGAAAAGAGTAGGAACAAACATAGAGAAAGATCCAAAAGAAATCTCCCACTATTTGCCTGACAAAATAGACAATCTTCTGTACTTTACCTTCTGTGTCACCTGGATTATACTGAGAAATCCCACCTACTTTTGTTAAACAGAGTTGTCAGGATAGACTGACTCACTCACTCACCAGTAGCATGATCTCAAGTGATTTAAAAAGACTATTACCAGATAAACATGCACTAAAAAGAAAAGAGATTAGTCTGTGCAAGCTAGCTGGTACAAGTACATCAGAGGAAGACAGAGGGTCACCTGGACTAAAAAGGAATGAAGACTTACAATGTCTTGGAAGGGATTTAAATCCATCTACTTGCAAAAGCACTAGACTATCTTTGCTTTTGCAATAAGAGAACATGCAGTGTGCTTTTGCCGTCTCCTATGAAGATGTTCAGAAAGGGTCCAAGGACAATCATCTGGTTCGTAGATTTGTCCTATTGGTGCTCTCTGGAGTTTCAAAACCTAATATATCAGAAAATAAAGTCTATCCTCCAATATCACCCCATTAAAAAAAAAATATTTCACTGTTTAATCTAATAGATAATGTAGACTGAAGGGAAAGGATGTGACTGTCCTGTCACTCCCACACTTACACTACATACCCATCATGGAAACATAACATGAGTTATGTTCAATTAGGACTTGTAGTAAATCTTGATATTGCTTATATGTTTCATGCTCCCACACTGAAAGTCAGGTCACTATAATATTCTCCCTTCTCCTTGTTATTATGTGGCAAGTAAGTCCTTTTTATATAACATTACTGAGATCTGTAGGATGGCCTTTTCTCTTGTTGGAGTGAAGAAACAGGCAGAAAAACAGCAGTTCCTGTACTTACAAGTGGCTGTCCAACTGTTACCTTCTGTCTGACCAAAGCTTCTGAGAGAAAATGTGTCCGCTGTCCCAGCATATTTTGATAAAATGTATTAATAACTTGTCTCCTGCTGTCAACCCATATTTTTGCCTTCGTTTTTGCCAGTTTCATCTGTTACAGAGCTTTTGCACACAATCACTCATAGGTCTGTGTAGCGTAGAATTTTTTTTCCTACAGCACTCTTTTTTAAAATATTTGTTCCACATTTCTGTACTTCATTGTTTTATTTTGCTTTTTGATCACGCAATGTCTTGAGTCGTAGTACTGAGACTCTCTCCTTTTCTGAGAAGGCTCTTATGGGTGTGCCAACACATAGGTAGCTGTGCTATCTGGAGCTGAAAGTGTTCAAACGAGCCTGAATACCCGAAAAAGAGTAACTGCATTAGCGCCATGCTCTGCCTGGACTGATTGGTCTCACTAAGAGAATGACTCTAATGTAGCTTCCAGAGTTGCTGAGAAATTCTTGCAAACATTAAATTATCCTGTAATAATGTCACCTTAATGTTGCTGCATAAATAGGCTGTAAAGCAATAAAGCAATAAACTCTTATTAGAGAGGTGGTTGGTGGTCAAAGCCCTTGTATTTGCTACCCCTGTCTTCACACATCCTTTTTTTTTTTTTTTTTTTTTTTTTCCCCTAAGTAATTTCTGGCCTTTCTGAGCCCTTTTAAGTTAGGATGTTTGACCCTTGCCACCTGCTGGGTTCATGTCCACTCACAGAGTACTTATCTTGTAGCAGCTGCCTGGATCTGCACTGCAATCTGTGCAGGACAGGAGACATGATTAATGGGTTCCTAGTGAGTAACAGACACCGGGGAAAAACAGAATGAAACAGGCTCATAACAAACAGGAAGGGCCAAGGGCACACCTGTCCTGTTAGCAGTGGTCAGATAACAACTCTTTGATTAGGCTATGTATCATGGCTTCCTTGAATTCGCAACTATTGAGTGACATAACGCTGGAGCCAATGGCTCTCCTTTAGAATTAGAAAGATAAATTAGTTTCTCTTCTAAAATATATCTACCAAATGCCTTTTAAAGTACGTTCTGTCAATCAGATACGAAAAGAACCTTGTAAAGGCCTGTTGCAAATTACATGGTGGTCAATATTTTACCATTTGTTATTTAAAAAACAACCTTTTCCATTAACAGGACCCTTTCAAGGTATTAGTAAATCTCTGGCCTCTAGCATTGTCTTTGCAAAGATAAAGCAAAACTACGTTTCATTGTCTCTTTGCTTGGACACTGGTTCATTAGTGCTGCACCGCTTCCAATAAAAAGAACATTGAAAGGCATTAGCTCTGAAATTAAAACATATGAAGCCAGTAAAATGCTGCAGAAGAAACAATGTACAGTAAGTCATACTGCCGGTCTGTGAGCATCTCAGGGAAGAATTGCATTCGGAACAAATCATTCCTTTTGAAGAGATGTGCATTCACTTTCCCCAGACAGACCTTTTTCTTATTTGTAAGAAATACGGACACATCAGTCTGTCTGGTGAAAATTAAATAGTCAGCTGTTCAAATCATTATATTATTAAATGTACATTAAAAAGTGTGCTTTACTAGATGGATATGATGATTGGATGGGCTCTGAAATTTATTGTCCTTGAGCACACATTCATATAATTCAGTAGGAGGTATAGATAATAGGCTTATAAAAAAGCCACATTAAAATAGTATTACTTAGATGACACGATTACATTTCAACAAGATACAGCTCATTTGGTGCACAGATAACTTACTTTAAACTCTGGATATACAATATTAACCATTGCCCAGGCAACTTTATTTTTCTCCAAGGCATGCTTGTCCTGTCTCATGAGTGAAGCACAAGTCCTGTTGAAACAAGCTAGCCCTACAATCACATTTGATGAAACACATTTCTTACAACTGTAACCATCAAGTGGACTAACCCTGAGTATAGACTTTCCTGCCTAACATCCATAAAAGCTGGTAACAATAACAATCTCTGCTACATGAAGAGGATCAAGATTTATTCTGCTGTGGTCAAAGGGGAGTTAGCTCAGTCTTACCATCCAGGAAGGCATCAACAGAAAACACATATTACGTAGAAGGCAAAAGTTTCTTTAAAGCTGATAGCTTGAGCTGATGAAGGATTATGATTAGTGTGACTTGTCGGCTTTTTCTTCATACAAAACAAGTGTTTTATAAAACAAACTTTTGTCCACTAAGATACAGGGTAATTGGGAGAGTGAGGAAACAGTGTTTTCTAAATTCAAGCTGCATTAGAATTACTAGTTAATTAGAATTACTAATTACTGAATTACTACTATTGCTGTTACTATAGCTAATTGATCAGCATCCTGGAAAACTACATGCTCACTGAGAACATAACCGATGATTTGGCACAAAACATTATAGACTGTTGCCATTTGAGAGGTTCAAGGTCAGATTACCTGTCCAACATTTCTTAGGAATGTAGTTTTAATAAGCACCTGGGAGGGAAGAGAAGAAAGTGAAGAGAAGTTGTCTGGGTTGCCACACAACTTTGCACATCTTCTGGTCTGCTTGTGCATTAGCATTAGCTCTCAAAGAAGGTGTGTTAGCATTAGGTCTCAAAGAAGGTGTTTGTTCAGTTTGCCAGATGGAAGTAAAATGCAGTGGTTGCCAGTTCATCAGAAAGTTAAAAACTAGGAGAGATAATATAAATAAAAGCAATAAAATTTATAATGAGGTAACCTGATAGCTTTATATCTGAGCCTCAGTATGTGCATGTCTGCAGTATCCTCCATCTCCAATGAGAATCAAAATATTTCATACAGCAGTGTACCAAAGCACAACTATTGCCCAGAGTATTTCTAATGCAGGACACAAAACACCATTCATGAAGTTATAGAGGAATTTTTATGTGGGCGGAATGAAGCCATTAATACTGGAATTCAGCCAAACCAGATAGAATTATAATCCCTGCTCCTCTGTAATAAATACCTGTAGTATTGTGCCCAGCCAGAATTTTGGGCATTAATATTCATGTGAAGAACAGCTGCTACAATAAAGTGCACCCAAACATCTGAGAAAGGGACACCTGCACAATATGGACTAATGGGACAAAGGCCACAAACCTGGTGCAAACACCGTTTTCTGTACCCCCTGTATTTTCATAGGAAGAATTCCAAGAACTGGTCAAGTCCAACCTTTCCAAAACGGAGCTGGTGAAACACAGCATAAGAGAGTTAATTTGCCAAGGTGTAACTAAATACATCTTCTGTATGCATCTGTGTAGATGACGTGCCCTAGAAAGTCATGTCATAGTCCTGTGACAAATATAAGGAATTAACCTTCTATGTGATATCAGGAAGGTACTATCTCTTGCGTTTGGAAGATATTTCAAAAATAGTGCCTGGAAGATTTAACATGTGTGATTTGGCTTGGAATCAATGAACTCAGTGGAGACATACTGAATTATGAGCTGAGGATGTGGGCTGAAACTGTGGCTCTACTGCAGTCTCTAGCAAATAGTCCACTTATTTTAATGAGGCAAGAATTTCATCACTGGATCTCACAATAAATCTAGCAATAGGTACTACAATTTTCCCATGTGAAAATACAAATTACTCCATTTATTATCATCCCATGCTTATACCTAAATTCTTGAAATATCATCCAAAGAACACATGGCTAATCATGCTATTATATTGCTTAAACAGAATATTTGAGGTATGAAAGTAAAAGGAGAGAATAAAATCTTCATTTTAAGGACTATACCTTCCTTTGATGTATTTTATTATTAGATCATATTTCATTATTACTACTATTGCTATTACTATAGCTAATTGTACGATGACTATTTTATTGAATGCTCTTATTAGAATTTCTTCATTTCAATGATATTTTCAATGACATAAATGACTTTATTCATTTCATCTTATTCTTAAAATAGCTATTAAATATTAGAAGGAATCATAAAAGTTCATTTTGAGAAAAAAAGGTGTCCTGCTTTTTTGGCAGGTGATACAGGCTTTCACAAAGGCTAGCAGTTAAATTAGCACATGCAATTTTAATTCTAGTGTTAAGCAATGGTTGCAATATATCTTATGTCATAACATAAACTTAGAGGTTTACAAAATTGTCTGATGGAAATACTAAGACACCTCCTGATCTAAATTCACATCATCAGCCTCCATTGCACTGAAAAGGTAATGAGCAGGAAACATATTTCACTATAATATTTTCCCACAGAGCTCTTTCATACACCAGCTGAAATCTAGGACAAAATTTCTGTTGACTTCAGCAGTGGATGAAAGTGACCCTGTGGACTTCAGATGAGGCCTTGCAGTTCCAAAGCATGCAGGGTAGATCTTGGTATTTGAATGCACATTTCTGCAGCTTACTTTCACTTCTGAATGTTGGGATGTTTGAATTTACGTTCGTGTAGCACCTCAAAAAAAAAAAAAAAAGTATTTTGTCAAAAAAAATAAGGAGAAAGACTAAATCTTTGAATAAAACATAATGACTATACATTCATGAAATGAAATAGATCACAAAAACAGTCTTCAATGTAGCCAAAACACAGTATAGTTTATTTTATATTTCTTTTATATTAGAGAAGTTATACATCCTTTTGAACACACAGTAAGCTAAAGCTTTAATCAAGACTTAACTGTATTTTTACGTTTTGATATTGTATCACAGAAAATAAACCAGCATTTGATAAAATCATCTCTATAGAACTAAACAATGCTTTCAGAAACACTCACTGAGATCCCTCTATAAGAGAAAAAATACAATAATATATTAAGAATTAACTACAATCATGATGAACAAAAATATTACACTCATCACCTAATAAAAATGTTTGAACGAGTTAGAGAAAAAACATTAAAATTAAAGATGAAATGGACATCTCTAGGAAAACTATACATTTGAACAGTTCACATTTGCAACGCAGAGTTTTTGCCATTGACACAAAAGGTATATATGTGAAAAAACGTGCCAAACAATGCCAACTAATAGATCCTACATACCTGGTATAATAAGAGCAATTTAAAAAGTAATATGAGAAAAAAAGCAAAAACACAGTAATCTCACAACTGTGGCACTCAAGACGCAATGTAATACCACACCTAGAAATATAAGAACAAGAATATAATAGCAATATTTAAATATTTTTCAAAATAAGATTAAATAACAAATATTATGGAGCAAATTATGGAGAATCTAAGAAAAATTATGCAGGATAAAATAGTATTTCAGACAACTTCTGTTGATTTGCATGATGAAAACTGCTGTTACATTTCTCCTTCCTATTTTTTTTCTGACTCTTAAAAAGGTAACATTTCAAACCAATAGTCCCTCAGAGCCATGAAAAAAAATTACTATTTCTCAGATCTCTTTAGGTGAAAAAATGATACAGTGATGAATGCACATATATGTTCTGACTATGAGGTCTGTCATGAGATTGTAAGCAATAAGCTGAAGGAACCAACAGACTACTCAAACATGGCTTACTTTTGAACAGAAAAAAAATATATTATCTGTTGGTCTGTAGATGTGTTCCACTGACTTTGTTAAGCTCTGAAGACTTCTTTCAGCTAAGTTGCCATTAGAAAATGTTTGAGATAAATCAAAGAATAGACGAGGTCTACAAGAAAAGAAAAATATATAGAGAGGTGTTGTCAAAAGTATTGTGGAAAACAATAGTGAGGGTTTCAGGATCACTGTTTGTATAAATCACATACCACAGGCCTCAGTTCACCAGTTCATAGTCAGGCTATTAGTAGGTAAAGCTACATTTCTCCTCAAAGAGCAAACTGAAGTAATTAAGAATATATTGGGTTGATGATGACCACTCCTATAATACTTTCTCATGGTATAGTTAAATCCCTTATTAGTAAAATTATTTAAATGTTTCGATAAACATGCTTTTCAATAAAAGTATATTTAGTGGAAAATATTATTTTTATTATTTGCAAAGTATTTTTAAAATCTAGTTGAATTCGCTGGTAAATCATTTAAAGCCAGCACCACTCTGAGAAAAGATCCAGACAGGTGTTCATCATCCTGTTTATCTCAAGCAGGCAAATATTCTGGCACTGGAAGACTCGGATTCACCTATATCTCTGCTTAAAATAATGTGAACTTACATCTCCTTCACTGCAAGAGGAAAACTGTTGCCCTTCTTGTGGGAGCTGTTCCACTATGTATAAAATATTTAAATTTTAATTAAGCCAGAGAGTAAATAACTCACTAGAATGCTTAGGACACTCAGCGGAGAAGGGGAACATGGCTGTAAATGTCCTCTTACTACTGTAACCAGGAAATTTGAATATTTGAATTATCATATCACCATTCACTTTTTGATGGGGCTCCCTCTCTTCATTTTATTGGAGCTTTTGCACCTGAAATACTCTTTCCGGTGGAGAAAGCAAGGTTTTACTGCGTTGTTGGCTGTTGTATAGACTTTTGCATTAGAAATAGAAACCTGGAGGGTGTCAACTGAATATTTAATTGCTCATATAACACAAACTCATCAAATGGAAATACTCAGGCCAATACCTTTTGCTGTCCTTGATTATCTTCTCTTTCAATATTTTGCACATTTTTTCTAAGAGTTGAAGTTTGTGTATTTGTATGCCTCTATCAGGAGGAAGGACTGAGCATTAAACCTACCCTAAACAAGTTCCTTACCTAGAAAGCTTTCTCATAGAAAAATTGCTATTTCCCATTGTCGATATTTCACTGTATCAACCCTTTTGCTTTCTTTGTGACTTCCTTCTGAAATTAAATACTTCAACTGGTGCTTAGACCTTTTTTCTTAATTCTTACAGCATTGGTCTTCTAATAAAGACTTGACACAGGCTTTCACCCTCAGCTCATCACACACAGAGAGGCATACAAAAATCCATGAAAAATAAGACGTTTTAATAGCTATGGATTACGATATAGGCAGGCATGCACACAGGCAAATGCATTTGCTTATGTATCCACTGCAATCAATTTGTACCACAGAAATAACAACACCATTACTATCAAACATAATAGATATGCTACAATGATGAAAGATACATATGTCTCAGCAAGACTAATGCACACAATAGAGATGGCAAAAAGTAAACATTGGAGTCCTTTCTTCTAAGTGGAAATTGTTCAGCAATTTTCATTAAAATTCAATTTTTCATTTTCATAGTAATGTCTACTATTTTAACTAATGCAGAAATGAGCCTTCTCCTTTTTTTTTTTTGTATAAAAGCAGGTTTAGAAAGCCTTGTGATCTCTCACAGTTTCCTCTGCCTCCTTTTTGTCTCCTGTTGGTTACAGCCTAAAGCTCTGGAAGGGAAAACAGATAGCATCTGCTCAAGGGTGTGAGATTACATGAAATCATAATCTTCTAAAAGAGAAAATTCAGAAAACGTACTTTACTTGCCAAACTTTCACAGTTTCCACCCAACTAGGATGTCACATGTTCAGTCACATGCTATTCTACAACACAAAAAAATACATTCAGTGCATGAGTAAGTCTACACTCAAGTGTTGCAATAATTAAAAAAAAAAAAAATGAAAGGAGATATGCTACAAACAGATGTCTTTTTTATTTTGGGAAGCATCTAGATGCTGAGAGCTGAAGGAATTCCAGATTTCATTTCTGCTGGAAGTGTGTTCTGAAAGCCAGAAAGAAAACCCAGCAAGAAATCCAATCCAGTTTTCAACAAGAACCAGAGATTCCAACTGTTCTGGCTTTATGCCAGGTTCACATGTGAATGACTCCCCATGAAATTTCATTATGTGGTAGGTGCTCCAAGAGGAATTTGTCAGCCGTAAATCACCTTCATTCCACAGAAGCAACTATTTTGACACTAAATGATGGGGCATCATTCAGTAGGCAGAAAGAAATTAATTATTGATTTCATGCAAACTATTTTACTTGCCTGCAAACTGAAATATCACTTGTTTATTGGTCCTTCAACCTATTATTATATAGACATGCAACATGCATAATTTTATTTCTCAAACCTAAGGAGCTCAGTGCTGGGTTTTCTCCCATTGTAAATGCTAGCAAACTCTGTAGAATAACATAAACTGAATAGCTGTTACACAAATTTGTTCCCCTTCAAGATATGACCTCTGAGTGGGCTGAAAAGTGCCTTATCACTGTGATGATGCATCAACATGTGCTTGGTCTCTCCTTCTCTGAAAGACTGCAGCATCTGAGCTGAAACAGCATCCAAGGGCTGACTGTGGGCAGGTCTCACTCCTGGGATGTCAGCCCACAGAGCTGATTTGGGGGACTGGTGGAAAGGTTCAACAGGGAAGAATTCGTCTCACCCACCTTTTCCTCCTCTTACCTCCCACCAGAAAACATGGCAAAGCATGTAGAGAAATATTGTTCTGTTACATACAAAAACCCCTGTTTTTTGGAGCAGTGAAGCTCAGAGGGAAATGGATCCAGATGTACAAAATCTCTTCTTCCTGCACACCCTCACAGTAAGCAAATGTCATAATCTTCACAGTTTCCAGAGAGCAAAGGATATATGACCACTCAGTCTCAACGAAATCGTACTTGGTATAAGTTTACATGAAAGTACTGGTACGTCTTTATCAAACGATGAATAGTCCCTCCAGCATCTCCTAGTCCTTCAGAGCATTGCACTGTGTTGCTTCCATAGCAACCAGCAGTGCTCAGGATGGGACCACAGAGCTGCCGAGGCACCTGATGGTTGGCAAGTTGGAGACACAGTGCTACAAGCTGACTTTCTCAATTCCAGCCACATAAATGTGGCAAACTGGAAGAGCACAAATCATACCATAGCAGCAATGGGGCTATTTGTTTGCTTGTAAATCACACAAGGAATTGGAGGGAGGAGGGGAAACCAAAACATCTGTTCAGGAGCATTTGCTGTTGCTGTGATCATGAGAGAGAGAGTTCTGGACTTGTGTTTTGGAAAACCATGACCTTTCCCAGAGAGTTACTTAAATATTTGAAGCTACAGTGATCTCAGAGATGCACTAATGTATATTCTTGTCAGAAATTACTGTAGAAATTATGCTTATGCTGCAGTCAGTAAAGCACATTTACAGTTCTTTTCATTTTCCTATTCAAAATGTATAAGCATATCAGTTTCACCTTGAAAAACACTCACAGTGGGAAAAAATTGTATAGTTTATTTGGAAAATGTTTTTTGTAAGGATATTTCTATATTTCTTTCGACTTCAGGGGAGGCTATGACCTTAAAAAAGACAAGCTGTCAGAAAAAGAATGAGAAGTAGAGATTTTGCAAATCTTTTCTTCTCTTTTGGTTCTCGGAGATTCTTTCCCTTCTCCCATTTTCCACATTTTGCACAGAATTTGATATTCAAGAGATTTGGTTGCTTTTATGCCCTAAATGTGCTTAAAAGTGCTAGCTATTCTTAATAAGCCTAGAAACATTATCTGCGCAACATGTACTTATCTTCTTATTTGAGTAAAAACAGAGTTTCAAGAGACAGAAGCTTTTGTGCAAGGCCAACTTATTGCATTACTTATCTATTCTTATTGTTCCTGGAAGTTTAACTTAGAGGTTTTAGTGATCCTATCTACAGCATCCTCCCCTTCCAAAACTTTTGTCACATCGCAGCTGAAGGGGCCTCAAACTGTTAGTTGGAAGCAGAAAAGTACCGGCCAGAGCTGAGTCAGAGAAGGAAGCAAGAACACCTTAATTTTTCATCTAATGATATTACAGTCACAGAAACTAGTAAATGCAGAATGTCCCTGGAAAATGTAAAATTAGATATTTAGATTCCATAAGGTTTTTTAAGGTTCAAAAAATTTGTAGTCTGTCGTTATTTCTTAACTTAGCACAGCACCCCATTAAATGTGCCTGTAAATGCTGAATGAACTAAAAACAATTTATTTTTTTTTTAAATCACTGTTGACTGGCTTGCCTTAACAGGCTTACTCAGCAGAATAACCCAGATCTCATTACAGCTGAGCATTTCAGCCTTAACTTTGAGGATGTGTATTAGTCATGCAGAAGACAGGTGTACGCGTTCAATGGCTAAGATGAACTGAGCCAGTTGGCAGATACTGGGTTTTACCAAAACAGATTCTTGCTCTACCGCTGCTGGATCAGAATGTGAATTTCTGTTAAATAAAGTACAAAAATTAAAATTTATTTAAAACAATACCAACATGCACTCTTCACTTTGGCATTGTCACTAAGGTAGCACTCCCTTCTACCACCTGAGACTCACCTTTCCCCATCCTTTCCAGCTGAAATTCTCAGAAAACACTTTGGAGCACGCAAAAAACTATGAGTAGCTGCACACAGCTGTCAGTGAGAAGAAAAAGCGGAAAGGTGAGAAAGAAACAATTTCAATAGACATTTTTATCTGGCAGAAGCTGTACTAGAATAAAGAAGGCAAGGAGAAAATAGTTCTAGAGACCAATACACTAATAAGGATGGATATATCTGGAAGTACTTGGGGATATGTAGGTGTGTCTCTATGTCTTTGCTCCCTTGAGGTCTGAGTGAAAAAGCCACATACTGGTGCAGAAGTACAGGCTCTGAGATTCTTTGGGAAAAGAGTAAGAAACCTACAATACATACAATGAAATCCATAAAGTTCTAGTTTTATGGTAATTGTCTAACTCTTTCATATGAAAAAGTCAGGAAAGCTGTAAACCAGTGTAGTGCTTAGGAAACAGGGGGAAAACTGGGAAAATAAAGAGAAAGAAAGACTTAGAGATTCGTAGTTTTGCATCTTATTTTTCTCTCATTCACACTGATAAGAGCTACAAAGCATATTTCAACAACCAGGGGCATAGGAAACAACATTTACATTGTGTTGTGAATAAAATATAGAATATATTCCGAATATAACTAACCCTTTTCAACCCAACAAGAGACCCATGATCTTCATTACTGTTTAAATAAGAGCACGCTTACCACACGGTTTTTTGTGTGTGCTAACTGTTGCTCTTTCAAACAGTGCCCAGGCACAGTTCGCTGTGCACCAGATAGTTCAGAGGCACTTTGCTATTTTCAAGGAAGAGCATTTGACTAGATAGTAATAAGCCATGCACTTGCTCTGTAGGGTTAGGGAATGGTCTTGGTTATACTAGTTCCTAGCATGTCTCTTTCTCTCTCTGGCTTTGACAAGTAGTACTATCTTGAACCTAATAAATATATATCCATGTGATAGTTTTGTCAAATTTGATTTGTTCTTTCAGAAAGCTTCAGTTCTGGTATGTCTTTCATTTACATCTGGAAACTTTTTATTGCAGAAAATTACTGATTTTTGTCCTGAATTCCTTCTCCTTCAAGGACGACATTCCGTTTTGACTTAGTCTCTGACATAAATACATATTGACCACTCCAACCTAGAATGATATTTTGCATTTTTTTCTGTTAAATCTGTCTAAAAAACCCTCTAGAAATAAAGGGATTTAATGAAACTGCAGATTAATCAAAGTTTTGATTTAGGTTTTCTAAAATATTTATTTGCCTAACACAACTTCAGAATAAATTAATGAGACACTGAACACTCTGTAGAGTCTCATTATTCTAGGCTTATTCCAGCAACTTCTCTGGAATGAGAATAATTCTATAGGCTACTAAGCAACCTTGAGAAGATTAAGAAGATCCTCAGTTTCTCTTTGAGTCAGAGAAAAAATTGTCAAAATAATTTAGTGCACTGAGGAATTAAACGCCACCATGAATATGGTAATTATACTGTGGTCTGACAAGTTTTCCCTGAACTTTAACAGTGGCTGCATTAGAGATCCACAGAGTATTTACTCTTCTGACAAAAGGAATTTGGAAACCTTGTGGAATTTCAAAGGGTTTCCCCCTCCTGCATTGAGTTGCTCTGCAGGAGACATAAGTATGTACTGGCCTAAGTGCTGACTGCAATAATAGCACCAGTAACACATCACTGAGCATGTAACACATTATGGGCAAATCTAAATTGCCATGTAAGGCAATTGAAAAGTACAGAAAGTCACTTCGAAAAACACAGAGAATGGTAAACCCTGCAAGGTATTAAATATTTGCAAGAAATTAATAAACTCCAATGTTTTTCAGAAAGCTCTTTCACAAGTACATGAAATATGTTCTCAATGTCAGTAATAAATGACAGGCAAGGAATTTTGGCAGCAAATGTTTCAGCCGTCCTCATGAAATGGATGAATATTTCCCTCCTTACATTAATTCATGTTACAGCATGTACACGGGAGAATGATAATAGGGTTCTTCCCTCGTGCTTGTCATATATAAAATATTGTACCACTTCATAACATTAAAAGGGTGAGTAAGGCCAGACATTGCTTAAAAAGAAAAGAGAAACCTAAAGTTTGAAAGGTAATATCTTCAGTGTGAAATGCAGTATTTATGAACATTGTCAAATACCAACCTCATCTCAAGTGCTGGCTCCTGCTAATTCTTACTGACAGCTGTTCTTATGCTTACCTTGAGACATTTGGTTTTAAATGTCAGAGTGGTTGGATCATACTTCTTCCCTAAGCATTCACCAACAAGATGAGGAACATGTTCGCTAAAAAAAAATATAAAAGAAAAAAGAAATCATGTGCAAATGTGAAACGTGTGAAATGTTCTGTAAGGAGATTTCCTTTCAGAGAAAAAATATCCCAAGTAAATTATTTCTTCCTGTATCTCCTGAGATTGCAAAATAGAGAGTGTTTCGTGTATGCAGTACTATCTACTACATGTGGAAGAACAGTAGTTTGCTAATAAACCTGTTCTTACAGTGCTTACACTGGCATACTCAAGTACAAGGCTGCTCTAGAGGAGAAGGTGTGGGCATGAAAAGATGGATATCAACCCTTTCACTCCCTGTGGGTCTCTGAAAAATCTGCTGCCTCCCTCATCCCTGCATGGCCAGTGGCTACTTCAAGACCAGCAACTGATCCAAAGTCTGTGAAAACTGACAAACCTCTTCCTCTTAAATTGAATGATCTTTGAATTTCTCACATTTGTAATGGGGTGTTGTGTGCTGTTTTGCAAAATGTTCAGATTTATGGCACTTATTTATTTTTCCCTTTATCCTTCTAGTTCCCTCTGTTCCTGACTGTGTCTGACCATATTCCCTAGAATGAAGTATGAAAGTCTGGATTTCTCGCTGGCATCATATTGGCCATTGGCTTCAGAAAATGCTAACGTTAAGCCAGCTGACAATGTTCTCTGGGCTGTGATCCTGGAGGCTGCTAACCTCTGCTTTTGCCTGAACTGTGATCAGAGCCCTGAAGTTTGGTCTGTGATTGTGGCTTTGGAATCGATATATTTTGTCTGAGTCATCTCTTAGCTTGTCAGCACGTTTCTGCCTTTTGATATGGAAGGAATGAAAACTCAGACACCTATTTGCTTAGTACATATGGCAACACACAGTGGGTTTCTCAGCTGTCATTGGTATAATCCAAACTGGAAACATGCTACCATAAGCAGTAGACTTTTTGCCATCACCCATAGGCAATCAGAGCCCAGTATCAGTGCACATTTCAAAATTAGATTAATGCTGCCTGGACAAGGATCATCAAAATAAAAGAGGGCTATGAGAGAATTAGCATACAATAGTCAGCAACAGAAGCACTGCAGGTACTTGCAAACAAACAGAACCCAAATTATTCTGTGTGAAACATTTAGCTGTTTCCCAGTGCATTATGACCCCTGTGGGATCCTTCTTGAAGGTAAATATTTTCCTTGACAGATGCCAATCCAGTTTGGAGATGTGTGCAAAAACTCATCCAGTAGCTTTCTTGAGAGATTTTTGCAACCATCCTCTACTGGGTGTGTGGGCAGACATTTTATGCATTATGTATGCATGTGAGCCTATGTGCACATTTCATACAGGCATGAAGAATCTACAGCTGTTGCTGGCTCTTATACAAATTCAGCTATCTTCCATTTCTCAGACACATCTAAGCTGTGCTTTCTCATTACATTGATCAAACTTCCAAGTTTTGTTCCATAGGAATATGTACAACTGAATTTATCCTTAATTTGCGTTCATTAATGCAGCTAGTATAACTTAACTTCAGTTCACAACCTGTGCAGCTTGCTGAACACGTAAGTAGACTCCCTGATCTTTTAAAAACAAGACACTGGTGGGTCACTGTGCCACTGACTTCTGGAGATATGCTAAACACAACGTAGATCTGAAGACTTAATTTCCCTTCCATCAACACTGAATATCAGTCTCAAATAGCAAACACTTAGTTAAACCCTTTTCCCATAAAGATATAGCTTTTATTTTATAATTTTTCTCAACTTCTTTATTTAGCAGTAGTTTTACTGGAAAAGTTGGTTGTCAGTAAGGTCAATAACTCATCTATTTTAAAAGGCTGGGTTATATCAAAACAGGTGTAGTAGCCTTACTAGTACATACTGAGGGAGTTTATCACTTATGAGTGTATCCTATGTGCTGTCTAATTACAGCACAACCAGAAAGGCAATAAATTAAAGCTACAAAACGAAGTGTTAGACATGAGCTTTACAGCTGGCGAATAGGTAAGAGGATAATTGCAAGTAGGCATCCACCTATACATTTAGAAAGGAAAGAACACTAGAAGAAAAGATAAAATAAGGCTAATTTCAGTGTGAAAGGGGATGTAATTAATGTCATAATCAATTTTTTTTTCCTTTGCTAACACATACAGAACTGAATATGCCCATTAACGTATGCTCTGTGTACACAGAATCCATCTTATGTGCTAAATGTTTAAGCATTTTAAATGGTATTGTAGCATAGCCAGGACTAGAATAAATCCTGTTTCAGCTGTGTGCCTAGGCTTGATTCCCAGTTCATTGGGATTGTTTGATCCTAATCTTCTAGAAATCCAAAATTCTTAAACCCCCTAGCTGGCACTTCTGCTACTAACTGCAGAGGTATCAGTTGGGATCTGCAGTCCCGCAAACATCAGAATTCCTAGTTTCACCCGATAAGCCTTAATATATTTAGTTTGAAACTGATGGTTCAACCCTAATAAATCTACAATTTAATGCAGCTACTGATGACAGAGGGTTGCTTCGTACCTAGGAATTATCTTATATATGGTAATCTGACCTGTAGCCTCTCCAAAAACTCTAGTACTAAGGTGCCTTCATAAAGAGTGATGAGGGTGTGATAATTTATTTTATATATGCATGTATGGTGACCAGAACACTTAAGTAGTAGAGGCCAAATGCAGAATAATTATGCGGGAAAAATATGCGTCCTCTAGTCATATTAATGATGCTAGTAGTTTCTTCCTTTAGTGAATGTCTTAATATTTTATGTAAACATAGGCTATTTAAAAAGAAAAATGAAACTAGACTGCTTTCTAAGCTAGTGCAGAAGGTTGGGAGTTCATGGGTTAAAGCTCTGCTACTTTGCATGACAGAAGAGATTTGAATATATGTCTCATAGGTCTTAAATTACTGTAGAAATTGCTAGATTACAGAGGCCAGAGGGCAAGATGAAGGCATGGTGGGACCAAAAACCAGTAATTTCAAGCTCTCTCCTAGAAGAACATACACTCACTTCATAGTTCATTTCCAGGAGTGAGATTAGCCCAGTATATAGTGTTTGTGGTTAACTGGCTAATTGTTTATATTTCACTGAACTATTCTTTGTGATCCAGTCATATATTTTTTTTTTTTTACTATATTAAATTATTGGTGGCATCCTCTGTAAAGTATTTGTTCTTTGTCCCTATTTAGTCTGAATATTTTCAATGTCATTTTCTTTTTAAATTTCTCAAGATTTTGCTATAAAATATTGTAGGACTGTCTTATAACAGTTTACTTAAATTCTGGAAAGATAAGTATTTCACAGTATATTAATATATGTGTTTCACAGCTTTAAGGTCTTGTTTCCCACAATCCTCCCATTTCAGAGCAACTTTCATTAATAGGCTGACTTGAATTTCTGCAACAAGCCTCAACATTTCTGTTCCCATAAATTAACAAATCACATGGAGAAGAAAACTACTAAATAATTTGTTTCTCAAGAGGCTGGGTGAGGCTTACCCTTGGAAAGCAACACTGCAAGCCAAGGACAGTATGTATAAATACACTTCATTGAGTACATTTTTCACTCCACAGAGACCCATCAGCCCTCCAGGCAGATTCCTCCCATGTTTTCTCAGCACACCCATAAATCTTGAAATCCCTCCCACTTAAAAAAAAACCAACAACAAATGATAGTTACTCCAAAGCAAGCACAGCAAATCAGCCGATATGGCCGGGCAGATCTGCTTTTATTAAAGACAGATGAATGTGTGGGTTGATCCTTGAGAAAACATCACAAGCTTCTTGCTGACAGTGATGAAGTCTTTTGACACTTGGGTTTTATTTTTTGCAATGTCCAGCCTTTTCATGTTCAAAAAGAAAACAAGCTTTCTGAAATCAGTGGAGTGGGGAGAAAAAGAGTCCTTAAAAGGACAGATCCTCAGTACCTACCACAGGCTGAGTAAACAAACCTTCCAGCAGAAGTCTTCATTTCCAGAGCTTACGGAGATCCCTGTAGCAAACAGTGCTGACAAAGTGTATCTACATCATCCATTCATTAATCTGTATTACTTCTTTTAGTGCTTCTGCTGTTGAAGCCAACTCTGTGATTGCAGTGCATTTGCTCTGGAAGGATTTCTGCTGTATCATGCACTAGGGAGAAATAACTGTTGAGTACAATTTAACTCTCTAAGCTGAGGGGAAAAAAAATGAATAGTAATTATTCCCGCTTGCTTGCCTTTCAGCAAATGTGCATTTTAAAGCCTCGTGTAACTATAAAAATGGTTGCATGCTGCGCAGTTTTGAAAGATTTCTAAACAGTTTGAAATTCAGGATATTTACTGCCTCACAAGGGCCACTGACAACTAAGATGGGTTTGGATATACTGTTTACTTTTCATAAATCAGACGTGATTGAAACAAGGAACAGAAGCCTGAATCTCATGAATAATCTGCTTACATATGGTTTCTCTGTATCAGGATCGTAAACATTTGCATTATTAGAATATTTCATGCGTAAGAGGATTCTCGTACACATGGCACTATCTGCTAGTCAACAAGTCTAAAGGAGACTCAGATGTAGAAAGCGCTTTCATATTAACTAGAGTACTAATTATTAGTGGCCATGAGTTTCATTCCTAGATGGGAGAAGCATATAAAATATCCTCCACTTTGAAAAGTGTGTTAGCATAAATTGAATATAGAATAATAAAATATTTTTTGCTGGAGGGGACCCTTGGAGTCACTTAGTGCAACTCTCTGCTAAAAGCAGATTTAGCCTCAAAGTCGAATTAAGTTGCTCAGTGTTTTTTCCAAGCAATTTTTGAATTTTTCCAAAGATGCAGATCCCAGAGTCTCACTGGGCAACCTGTTCTGGTACTTAATCACTCTCATTACATTTTTTTTTCCTTATATTTAGTCAGAATTTCCACTGCTACAAGTTTAGAATGTTGCCTCTTAACATCTCACTGTGCACCTCAGAGAAGAGTTTGGTAGCCTACTCTATAACCACCATCAAGCTATTAAAGAAAGAAGTTAAATTCTCTTTAGGTTTTTCTTCTCCAAGATAAACAAACCTGGGTCGTTCAGCTTTTCCTTGTATGTCCCAAGCTTCAGTCATCTGCCCACCTCGTTGGACTTCTGTTGGACTTTCTTCAGTTTGTCGATGTAGCTCGAATACTGGGGGAATGTGCCAAAACTGGGCACAATACTCCAGATGAAGCCTCATGAAAGAAAGCCGAGTAGAGGGTGATCTATCCTCTCTGCCTCCTGGCTACTCATGGCTTATTAGTGTGTCCCAGTACATACTTAGTCTTAGTTTCTGTGATGCCATACCTCTGTCTTGTGTTCAATCACAGTCCCTTAGGACTCTTCGCAGAGCTGCTCCCTAGTCAGTCAGTCCCCATGGGCGTTGCATTTGTTTTAATTTAAAAAAGATTAATAAGATTTTTGTAGATGGCTAATCCATCTTGTCAAGGTCCTTCTGCATGCCAGTTCTGCGATTATGAAAAAGGGATATCCCATTCTATTGTCTAGTCTGTTGATTAAATTATTAAACACTAACTGCCTCCTATCAACTCTTATACCTGTTTGCTGGTCATACGTTGTACCATTGACCAACACTCTTTGAACACTGTAGTACAGTCAGTCTTTCACTCACCTTACAGTCCACCCATCCAGTCCATATGTCTCAATTTGGATGCAACGATGCCATGGGACATCCTGTCAAAAGCCTTGCTAAGGTCAAAGACACCCCCTCTCAATCACTGAGACAGTCTTTCATGACAGAAGGCAATCAGGTTGATCAGGCATTATTTGTCCTTGTAAATCTTTGCTGGCTTCTCCCAGTCACCTTCTTGTCTTTCACGTATCTGGAAATAGCTTTCAAGAGGACTCTTTCTATAGTCCTCTCAGGAGTGAAATGAGGTTGACTGTCCTGCTGTTCCCTGGATCCTTCATCTTGTCTCTTTTGATTGTAACATTTGCTCTTGTCCAATCATTAGGAAATCCAATGGCCATAGAAGACAGATCCCTGCCAGCAACACCAGCCATACAGCCAAGTGTTGATCCACCGGATCCACTGTTCCTTTCTGACTGCTTCCTCTTGACCAGCAGGACTGAGGAGAATATCAACAGTTTCTTGCCCTTCATCCTAGTCCCAAGGACCACATAGTGGTCTCCATTGTCAGTATCACTGATACCCACATGGACAAGCAGCAATTAGTAGTAAACTGAGTCCTGGATGAACCTTGGCAAAGTCTCCATAGTATTCCAGATTTGGGCCTCAGATGAGCAGCAAGTCTCCCAAGACAGCAAATCTGCCTGGCAGATGGCTTTCACCTTCCTTTACAGAAAGACCATCACTATCCTTCTTTGAGTCACTGTCTCCATTACCTCGGTCAGGTATGGTCAGTCTAGGTGTCTCCCCAGCAGTGCCCTGTCCTCCTCTCCTGCTTCCGGACCCTGTTTTTCCAACCAAACACCTCTAAGGAGAAACACCGTTTTTTATGTTAAGAGTCACCACCTTCGAGCTCCTACTGTGGCTGAAGTCCCTGTCATCCCTCTGCTTGAGAACAGCCACTGGCTGTCCTTCCTTCGGGGCAACGTGAGGCTGGGATTCTTACCCCTACAACATGTCTGCAAATAATCCATCAACCTCCCAGTCATCCTCCCTGCTGTGACATGATCTGCTCTCCTCTGCCCTCAGCCCACTGACTAGGTGGTCCATGGGTGTCTCCAGATCACAGTTACTGCAGTTGAGGCTACCATTGCCCCAGCCCTGGCCTCAACACCATCCCTCCATGAAGCCCAAGGCCCATCCTCTTCCAGCACATCCGCCTGGGTTAATTGCAGTGTCTAATCCACTTTAAAAAGGACTGACAATTTTTGTTGTCTTGTTCTGAAAAATTTATTTCAAAATTTGCCATTTCTCGTATTAAAAAGAAAATATGTGTGTGTACGTATGTATACACACACATGCACACATACAAACTGGGGTTTTCTGACTAAGGACAAAAAATGAAGTCAGTTGTGAAATTACCACTTTTACAGTACTGAAGTAAATTGGCTTTTCCCCCTTTCACTCTTTGAATGTTGGTTATGAAGACTGTAAAAAGACACGCAGTATGATAATCACCTGTTGAGGTTATGAATTTCTATGTGAGAAATAACTTCATGTTCTTTCATGATGTGTCTCATGAATTGTTACCCTGAAGCTATTTCCACATAATTTTTAAATTTCCCACCTTGCTGTTCTGACAACTTTTGAAGCACTCTTCTTTGTAATGTGCAGCATCCAACTGAGAAAAAAACTCTGTACACTAGTGAATGTTTAATGTCTGTTTAAATGCCCTAACCACTTTCAGCTTTTCAGTTTCCTATGTCAAAATTAATATTAAAAAAATGGTTTTGCTTAAGTTTTTTCCCTTTACACAATTCTCGTTCTTCACCAATGAACTTTAAAGAGTTCATAAAAATGCATCATAGATCCATTTAAAGTATGTGATTAACTGCTAATACGAGACATTAACTTGCAGTGCTTTGATAGAGATGATCATGTACAATTATATTTGATGATGGTAATTCATAGTCGTCATTTTCATTATATTTTTAAAACACAGTATGGCAACCACTAGATATTCAAAACTTCTGTATAAGTTTAAGAAATAAATGCTGGTGTAAGGCTGAATGTCCTGTCATGACCACCATGACTGATTGATCACGTAATTTTCCTCAGTTCTGCCCATCACAACAGCACCTCTTGGATTGCTGAAGGATCTTGTAGCTAAGCTATATTTATAGCATGTAACAGTTACACTTTATAAAATGCTCTGGACAACTTTTTTTCAAGAAGAACTCGTATGGAAACTGTTTTCAATAAAAAACTTGATCTTGATATTCAGTGGAGAGAAATATCTTTAGGCTACAGAGACTTTTTGCTCCTATCTTTTTATGTCGAGATTTAAAAAGTAATTAACACCATCAATTCAGCCATTTTGCTGGTTTTATTCAAAAAAAACAAGTTTGCCTAGAGAACTCTTGTATGCAAGAAAAATATGAGGTTGGGCTCATGATCAGGTGTAACTACAGAAGCCACATCTAATCTATGGGGGAAGCTGGGAAAAACAGGAAACTTGTGGACCACATTATGTAAGTCTCTGAAACTTAATGTATGACTCATTATCTCTCTCCTTTCTGTAAGAGGTATATAGAACAGAAAAAGCGATACAGCGAAGCAGTGCTTTAGTAGCCTTTAAACTCCCTCCTTCAGATTTATCACTAAATTTTATCTGTATATTATCTCAGACATAATTTTCCCTCAAAAAATCCCTTCTTTAGGTGCAAGGAAGACTTAGACCTCAAGACAGAAGAGTATTACCACAGGTTTCTTTGTATTTTCCTTTTACTGTATCTTTTTGCTCACCACAAACATTTTGTTGCAACACTAAAGTTTAAAAATTCAAACTCCACCGATGGTGCAAAGAGATTATATTGATTATGGTTAGGATATTATATAATTTTTAATTGTTTTAATATTTAGTAAGCAGCTCTGAAGTTTTGAAAAAAATTTTCTTTTTTTTGACTTTTCATTTCAAAACTTATAGTTAATGGTCAAAAAGTGGGGAATATGTCTATTAATCTCAGTTCAGAATCCTTTGCTTCATATATTTGTACTTTCAGGGGAGAAACACATATATTTACAGAGAATATACTATTCAACCTGATTAGTGAACTGCCTTTTAAATGAGTAAGAAACCTGGTAGATTTTTTTGTTTGTTTGGTTTTTTTTAAAGCCTTTTGTAGCTAGGAATTTTTTTCTAGAGCTATCTTTGAATGAACTTTTTAGTAAATGCAGGAAAGTAAAAAACCTATATACACACATAAACACACATGCTTGGTGATGTACATTTAAATACCGTTATTGAAGTTGTTAAGTAAAGCACAGAAATGAAAAGAAGTAACCAAATTATTTTTAGTCTCTAATTATTATAATCTCCTTTCTGCATTATGGTACAGTATATTTTTGTAACTCCGTTTTAGTAATGACCCCTGAACACCTGTCTCATTCACTGCATATGATGGCAGTAAAGGTGGACTGGTATGTTCTCTCTGCCAGCCATTTGTGTTGCAGTGTTTTTTTCCCTGTATAAATAATTAAAAACTTAAAGTGGTGAGAAAGAAAAAGATGCATAAGTTCTTAACAGTGATCAGCATGCTCTCGAGTGAAGATGAAGACTCTTGTTCAAATTTCTGCTCTGAATAAGATGGTCAGGAGGTCACCATCTGACAGCTACTCTCGCAGTCGTCCCACACCATGTGCTCTTGCTACCCTGCCAAGGTTGTAACAAGCTACAGGATCCCCTTTGCTGTAGATCTAGAAATTATACTTTTAAACAGATCCTTAGGTGGCAGTTACTATGTAGAAGGCCTCTGAAACACCTGTGCCAAAGACCCTGGTGAAGAGAAAAAGTGATCCAAACAAATGAAGCTTATTTGGGAACACCCTTACTGGAGGAAGACATCAAAAGGAGTTTTTCTCTCACACTCCGGGTTACTCTGCCTGCACTGAGTAGTGATAGTCAGACTTATCCAGAAAGTAGAGTGCAAAAGTAGTGTTCGAACAGCATCTCATGCATCCTCAGTTGCCAGAGGTACCTCACATAGTTCCCTGTATTGGCTTTCAAGAGGACGTGGCTTAGTTAGAAGCAACATTTCCTTTTACCACAAGGAAAGCAAAGAGGTAGGTTGACCATGTTAGTCATGGGACCAATTGATTTATCTTGGCCCTGCATCCTTCCTTTTTGTAGGGCAAATCAAGAGGCAAACACAATTAAGCTGTTCACTTTAAACTTAGAATTAATTTTTCAATTATTTTTAACACTGTTGGTCAATTTACATGTATATCAGGTTCTTTACACACAGACTATAACTGCTGTTAGCTGTGAGAGTAATAACATTGAGGCAGCTCCTAAGGGGGAAAAATGTTAGCATTCAGCTTTCTAATTATTAGCACGATTAATCTTCTCTCTTGCTGTTTTTAGAATTCCAATCAAACTATTTAAAAATTTAGAACCTGCTCCATGGGAAAAAGAAATCTTAATTGGGCAGGATGTGCAGATTTTCTACACATAATTGAGGGTTCAGGTTAACTGCTCCTTGCCAATGCTATTGTGAACTAAGGGAGATGCTCCTTCTACTTCTCTTGTAACAGAGAAGAGCCCTGGCTTCAGATCCCCAAAGAGCATTCACAAATGTGAGGCCATTATAACAACTATCCACAGGATCTGTGTGTAGCAGCAGTATGAAAATGTTGCAAGTTAGATGCATGACTGAAAATTAAACCAGTCAAGACTTAAAGGTCACAAAGGTAGACAACATCATGCTAAAGGTCTCAAAATAACTTAAGTATTTCAGTCGTTTACTCCTAGTTTGTTTAGCAGACATCTTTTTTTTTGTTGTTGTTTTTTTTTTTTTTTTTCTTTTTCTCTGAGAACAGTTCTCAATGGAGGTAAAAGGGGGTAAACATTAAAGCCAAACCAAAACAAAAAAACACCCCCAAAAAGCAAACTAAGTAAATAAATAAAAAATAAATTTAAAAAGAAAGTTTACATGTGAAACACCTCCCAGATTAGTCTATGGGTAATTCTTTTTTTTTATCCTTACTTTTCCTCACACAAATGCCTGCCAAGTCCTTCTACTTTGATGCTCACAGAAAATCATACAACCACTGATGAGAAGACTGAGTTACAGCAGGGAGCTAATTTGATCCGTTAAACTGAAGCACGGTCGTGGGTAATTTCTTAGAACCGTGCATAATATAACTGCAGCAATGCTAATGACAAACACCCTCGCACGGAGAAATTCACACTTTGCAGCCTATGACAAGAGGGGAAACCCTGTCTCCCACTCACTCTGCCAGGGAATTTTTGCCATTGCCTGCAAGGGCAGGATTTCAGACAGCAATTAGGAGATAATTTCAACATCACCAGCTCGATCCTGTAGTCGGATCACACAGCGACAGCCTTGCACTTGTCTTTATTACGTGAGGCCATTTTGTGAAAGAGCTAGTACTCACAGGGGATAAGGGGGAAGGGAGTAGTCATATGTTTCTTATAGCAGAATTTCCACAGAGATCAAGTTAAAAGAGCTGCTGCACAGGAAATACTAAATATTGCTTAAAATATTTGAGGTTTAATATGATAGATGCAACCTGAAGAGCATATAAGGCATCTTAGCTCTACACACTGCATTTTTTCTGAAGACTACCTAGGCAAGTTGCTACTTAATTCAGTTGTAAGCTGAATACTTACAACATCTTGCTGAAAATCTAGTTGGATGGAATGAGTAAGCTTTATACCACAGTTGCCAAACTTTTCCATTCACGACTCTACTTCTATTTGCACTTCCAGGCATGCTTCCAGATTTCCTAGTTTGGGAAATGCTGCTTTGAGACCTTGAATTAAAAGCGTATGTTGAGATTTAGCCTGACCTTTAGAAATTGCAAAGTAGTTGCAGGAGATGATGAGGGGGCAATAGATAGAAGGGTAGGAAGAGTCAATATGAAACTCTTTTCCACACCCACAAACAAAATTTTAATTCTAATTGCCTTTTTTTAATGTTTCATTTTGAAATAAAGCTTCCAGCACTCAAGTCTGTGTACATATTTGCGTGTGTCAATTTATAAATTTTTATATTGCCCTTTAATAACTTTTTATCTACTGGTCAATTTGTAAAAAGGGCAGATTTCTCGTTCCTCCAGGGTTCACAAAAACAAATGTCATGCAAAGGAAAAAGGATTTTTAGCTGTCTCATCCCTTGCAGAGTGAGCTTACCCACCAGTGGCCACTGGAGAATCCACTCTTCCGAGGTCTCCTTTGGAGATCTTACCTCTTGATCAGCACTGCTCACTTGCACCTCATTCTTCCTTTAGCACGAAGTAATCCAGCCATAAGACGCAAAGCCACAGGAAATCAGGCTTTCTTAATTCCTCCACTCAGAAAATATGCATTATTAATTAATATTGGGCTGGTACCTAGAGGCTAAACCTGACAAAAATATGGCACCAGTAGAGGGAAGACAGAGGGTTCAGCAAGGTCAGATAAATTAAGAAAGCAGATCTCGCTGGTCCCACAGTGTCTGTTGGTGTCTGGAGGCATGCACTGGGAAGTTAATGCATGATAATCCTTTTTGGATCCACTATAAAGAAAACTGCCAGCTGAATAGCCTCAAGCCACCAGGAGACAAACTGAACTGGTTCTGATGGTGACTGCAAACTGGGGGAATCTATAAAAGGCCTCTGTGTCTCCACAGAACACTTAGACACAAATATTTCAGAGCATGATTTTTGAACCCCTCCTCCAGTCTCCTAGTTTCTGCAGCAAACGTCTGTAAAACCAGACACTCAGTCTAACAAATTTAGTCTTGTCCTTGAAAATGTAATTAAGCTCACCAACGTAAGGTGACTCTTTACTTTGCCAGTGAACGGCATTGTACTTTGCATCAGTTTCCATCTTTGATCTTTTTTTCTATAAAGGTAAAATTCAAATAAAAAAAATTAAAATTAAAGGTTTAAAATTATACTACATTTTGCACTAAGATAGAAGCTACAGATGTCATAATCTAGCATCACCTGATGTCTAGAAAACCAATGGGAAATAAATGAACATTCATTTCTGCAGCTGTTTTGCTCAATAACCATAATAATATAGTTGTTCTACATAAACAGCACACATCAGCTCTGGCAGAGCAAAAAAAGGATGCCAAGCTAAGTACCTGATAAGCTTTCACATTCAAGTGTTTGCATGTAATATCAGTATTTCTCCAACGTAAATGACAGTAGATGACAGCTGTCACTTAAGTGCATACAGTGCTCCAAATAAGCAGGGGCTCCCAAGAGGTGAGTTTAAGAACAATTTTTATTACACCAGTGACCAAATTTTGTCAGTTATCTGTACTAGAGGAAGGGAATCCCTGTGATGCCCACAAGTGCTAGGCAAAAATTATAGGCATGATTAAAGAGAGAAGCAAAACAAAAGATTAAGCCTGAGGTTTTCGGTGGAGCCTAAGGGAGCAAACTTAGTTCAAAGGCCTCCAGTTCCTTCAAGCTTTTTTGAAATTCCCGGTCTGAGCACCACATTGCGACACTGATGACTGCAGTTACTCAACCAAGATGTGACACTAAAGGACGCTTGAGTAAGAGGAGCACTCCATGAGACTGCATTTTAAACACGAGTGTTGTTGTAACTGCCTCGAGATCTAACCCTGCTGCCTGCTTTCTGCACGGACCTTCACCCCACCGGCCCACCATCCGCAGGTGCACACACACACACATAGCCCCCACCACATGATTCAGCTCTTCCTCCTCAGCTCAGATCCTAATTAGAACGTTTCTTTTTTTTTACTTCTTAACTAAGATTAGCTCCAGATTGTGGCTGGTTGCTAAGGAAAGTTAAAAACTACTCCAGTACCTCTCAGAAGGATACATGAGAAATACTGTCTCTCAATTTTTTGATCAATCTCATCCTGACTGTATCTTCGTACAAACCTCATGGCATTCTGAGCCCATGGGACCACTGAAAAAGAACTACCTTTCTGAAAGAAGTGAAAATCTGTTTCTGATTGATTTAGATGCACCACGACATATTGCGTCTTCTATGTCCACACTGAGCAGGCGACCTGCAGAACTGCAGTCGTTCTGATATGTGCCGGGTACCTTGGACTCCACACATTCATAAACCACGTTGTGCAAAACATTCCCAGGAGGTCTTCTGTGACCAGAACATGTTAGACCTAAAGCAATTGTGTTATATAATTAATCTGTGCATTAAAAGGCAAGCCTAATGTACAAAAAAATCATCAGAGTTCCTGAGCATTCACAAGACATGCGGCATAGGTTGGACGAGTGACTATCACACTCGCTTACTGTAGAGCGGATCTGCACGTGTGGGGAAGAAAAGACAGGATTTCTCTGGCAGCGTAAGTGGAAATACAGATCTTACAGAACTCACGACCATCTGGAAAGTTAGAGAAATGGATAAAAACCTCAAAAATTTCCTGCTAGAAAAAGTGGACATGTATTATGAAACGTACAGTAGAGCCGAGACTGAGGATCAAGGAAAGAATGCATCTCATGGGATCCTGGTTCTCCAAAATGCCAGGAAAATGGCTGAGATGTATTGCTGAGTTTTGCCTTTTTACACACAAGTATGGATTTTGTAAATGTCTACTTTCATTACAGATGTTAGATTCCTTACTTAGAACATCTTTAGGAACATTTCATAACATCTTTAAAGTGGTGGCATTTTCCTCCCTTCTAATTTTCCAATATCTGATTGAGAGGAAGAGACGGTTAGAGCCCTTCAACTTGCTTCATTTCTCTGCTGTCGTCATTATTAAGTTTTCCACCATAATCTCCTGCTTTATAGGCACAACACATAACACCTACAGCTGTCAGATGGCCTCCTGCAAGAAATACCAAAGCAACCTGGGACTATTCTTCATGAAAAAATCACAAGGGGGAAGGTACACTGAGTCTGTCATGATCATTTTTCACAGAACTATTAATTTCAAGTGTGGCTTTGCTTACTTAGCATGATGCCCAGCATCACACGTAGCTGATCTTCTTGCCAGGCTGGTTGCTTGAATATTTTTATAATTACATTGTGGAAAATCAGAGTGCTTTCAGGTTGTCCCTGTTCCCACTTTACATACCTTTTTTTTTTTTCTTTTTCCATTATATCTATCATTCAAAATATTGCAAGAAAGAGACTAGCACTTAGGTTATCATTCTGTAGGCTATTCATTATTAGAGGAAAAATACTTTAAATTCAGATATTCTGTATTTTCTATTTCCTTCAATAATTGGGTATTTTTTTCTTTCTCCAAACTGTTTAAAAAATAAGATTTTTTTTATTCTTTATTGAAATCACATTATTTGCTAAAATATTCAAACTTTTGGTGCTTATTTTTTTCTCATTTATATAAATAAAAATAATAAGAATATATATTTCATTTTTTTCTTCAATAGTTTACATTTTCTTCCTACAAAAATGAAGGTCTTCAAAGTCCAGACAATAAAAATAACGTATCTTATTCCATTTATTTTATAAATTCTTAAAGTAAGCCAGTGTACACAGCAGAAGAGAAAATGTAACTGCATTACACCATGTGTGGCTGAAGTAGAATACTATTCAGTAATTATGTTCACAGTCCTTAAGAAATAAATAGCATCAGATATGTACAAAGCTTGAACAAGTACTGGTAAATCATTTAGGAGTGTTTGTGTTTGGGACAGATTGTCTCTTGTCTCATCATTTGGAAGGAAAATTTCCACACACTTTATGCACACCACGAGGATAAAAACAAAGAATTTTAATGAGATTTTCACATCATTAAATCTTGGTAATAATTCAGATCTGTGATATGGATGGTGCAGGTGATTTTTCCTTTTTTATTCCGTTTGTATCCCAGTGGTAAAACATACAAATCATAAAGCTAGCAGAGATCTGTTGTAAATATTTTTCCCCCACTATTGTAAATGCTGGTCTCCACAGCTTTCTGAGAGAAGTCTAAATAAATGCAAAGGTAATATTTTCATCTGTTCTCAGGAAGTGCAGACCTTTGTACTAGGCCTTAACTAAGTTCACCTCTGCATTTCCACAGTGCACTGCCTTATATATGTTTGCAGATACTGAATGTTCAGTGTCACTTCTCATCATAGCTACCTATTAATGATTTCTTAGGATAGTCATTGTCTGATGTATAAATAAACAAATAATAACTCAGCACAGAATTTCTGGGGTCACAGCTGTAGAAAATACGAAATATGTCAGAGAGAAGGAGAGAAATGCATACTTAGCAAAAAAAAAAAATCATAAATAGCATTTTAACTTGAACACATAACCAGGTATTAATGGGATTGATTTTGAGTGAACATTCATGCCTGAAATGGATCTGGGAATGAGGTTGTTGGCTGCCTTATTCATGGTAGTTATTTTACAGCTCATGTCTCTACAGCACACATTTCCAGCTCATTGTAGAATCACATGTTTACAAGGGATGTTATCATTTTAAAAATGAAGATGGTGTGTTTTGAATATGAAAAAAAATCAGATTTTGGAGCTATCCGAAGTGCCTAAGACTGACCCATGTGGTTTATATATCCATATACCTGTGCCTCCATAACATCTACAGTTTCATATGTTTAAGAAAAACATTAACATTTGAGCTAAATGAATAATTTTAAGCTCATAATGTCACAGACATTTTCATCTTTCTCTGGAACCAAATTACTACCTTCTAGAAAGATTTTCAATGTTATTGTTAATATTATTATTTTTTGATGGCTTTTATACCTTTCTTTTTTATCTCTGTGTGCTGACTGTGGACCTTTGCATAGCTTATGTTTTAACTTCGACTGTCAGTGACATTTACTTCTATGCACAGGCCTGATAAGCACAAGGTATGTATTAAACCTCGTATGTTTAAGTTTATGGAGAATGAGGCATGGCTGCGTAAATAATGTGGGTATTTGGGAACTGGATCAAAAGCTACTATCAATAATATAAAAAAGAATAGGACGTGATCTAAAACAATTTGTTCTTCTTCTATTATTTCTGAACAAAATATTTCATTCCAGCTACTTGTTAAAAAAACTAGAGACACCAAAGTATGACTTATAAAACAGGCAGAGAAGTCTCCTTTTTACATAGTAACATATTTGTTCATTCTCTGTTGTTTCCTTACCAAAACAAGCCTCAGACCATTAACTTTTGTTATTCAAAATCATGCTGAAACACCAGTGTGAAGCATCATTCTTACAAATCTTGATTTCTGCTGCAGCTCTGGGTTCCCAGTCTTGCCCAGTATCAAGCAGAGTGTTTTGGCACTTAAGCGGTTTTTGAGCTAAAGACAAAAACAATGAGGATAAGTGCAGGATAAGTGCAAACAATAAACCTGATGTTCAGGTGACTTATCTCAAATTTTTTTAATCTCTCCTCCAATCTGTTTAATTCTTTCTATACAGTGGAAAGATATCAATACAAACAAATGAAACACGTTCTTCTCAGAACAGTGTCGAGCAGTGGGTAGGTTCCACCTAGGCTATGTTATGAGATATTTGGGTTTGTATCCCTGCAGGTATATCTGAGCCTTGGTCTTGCATCTGTTGTGTGATTTTTGACTCCTCCATTGGTCAAGGAATTTGGATTAGTGTCATTATCAGCACTAATATGAAATGCGCACAGTCCTGGGTTGTGATCTTTCG
Source organism: Pterocles gutturalis (assembly GCF_000699245.1). Taxonomy (NCBI): domain Eukaryota; kingdom Metazoa; phylum Chordata; class Aves; order Pterocliformes; family Pteroclidae; genus Pterocles; species Pterocles gutturalis. The sequence continues at coordinate 4,507 of NW_010129870.1, read as the reverse complement.
TTTGACAGAATTTTCATTATTTTTTGTCTTTTTTTGTTTCTCACTTTCAGTAACAGAAGAAATAACTGTAGAGGATCGTTTTGTTTAGGTGCACTCATAGTGGAAGCAAAAGATTGGTTTTCACACAAAATAGAAATCAAATACAAAGATTTGTCCAGTTGATTCAGTTCAGTCTGTCTTTCTTTGAAAGCAATGTTCATTTGCCAATGACTTTTGTGGGAAGAGAGACTGGTCCATTCTCAGAAGAAAATAAATGAAAACATCAATAAAATGTTTGGAAACATTTTAAAGGGCAAGGTAAGGCAGGGCAAGGCAACCCAGGGACCTCAGTTTGAGGCAGAATAGTGTCAGAGTCTCAGCTGTCTGCATTAAAAGGGCAATACAATGAAATGTTTCTAAAATTCCTACTGAGAGATTTACAGAATAACATTTCTGTCTTTAGAGATTTTCACTAAATGTCGGCTAATTATTCCTGACATTTATTCAAGGTCCCATAGTGAAGAAGCACATGACCACCAGGCTTTAAGAAACTAATAATAGCCAATTTAAAATATTTACTGACTCAAATCTTGGAAGGTAGAGCCAGAGGGTTCCCCCATACCTGAGAAAGTTGCAGCTGTGTTATTGTATACCTTGGAGACATCAAAGATGGCATCAAAACAGGCACAAGGTGCTGTAAACCCCCAGTGCAAAGTCTATTTAGTGTACATGTCCTACATGCTGGCTTTGAGAATACTGTACTGCCCTATTTTCAGTGTCTAAGCTGCAGTGTACTTAGTATATTTTCACATTCTTATTTGTATACATACTGTGATGCTTCATAATTTCTTTCAGTAGTTGTTAAGGGAATCTAAGAGGACTGTAGTAAGTAGACCATTGATTTTGATATTTATCTTTTTTTCTTGAAATATATATCACTTCTAACAGAAGAAATAAATTATAGATTTTAATATAAAATTGAAACATAAATAAAATAGTTTATAATACAATGTCTAACTTACTTCAGCAATGTTGACTTATTTAACTTTCATTAATGATATAAAATATTTGAATGTCAAATCAGAAAAAAGCCTCAGAATTAGACATTGGATATAGATAAAAGATCAAAGTCCATGAAATGAAGGGTCTTACTACCGACATGCCATTGAAGCTGCATCAAGGTATGACCCATAAGAACTTTGTAGTAACGTAGAGACTGAAGACAGTCAACGTCTTGCCTCACTTGAGACAGCCATTTCATAAATATCAGCAAAATGAGACACACGAGCAAAGGAACAAAGGAGATGAGCAGCTGCCATGTGAGCAGCTACCACCTAAGGCCAGAGCTGGCTCCCGAGTTGTTTGCTGTGACATGGCCACCAGGCAAGGTGGCGGCGGGCCTGTGGTGCCTCATGTGCACACCTAGAGCATAAAGAATTTTGGTTTTCTGCACTATTCCTGCATTGATTTCTGACGCCTGTAAAGCATCTGTCCTGCTCTTCACTTCTCATAATTCATTGGTACCACTAGCTTGTAAACTGGTAACCAAACTGAAAAATTAAAAATGTGCCAGTCCTGAAATGTTGAAGCATCACATTTTTTACAAAATTCAAAGAAATTAATTCAGTTTACTGTAAATATTTTGTTTTGATAGCTTTGAAACGTTGACTATGAAGTTAGGGTACTTCTTCCTTTACTATAATTAACATAAACAAATGCTTTAATCAAATTAGATATGCTTATTATAAAAAACACACCACAAAAGCTGGAAGAAATGCATTTGTTTTCCCACTTTTTGCATGGGGTGTTAAATCAATAAGTCAAATTAATCATTTTAAACATTTTCAAGCTTGCCAATAAGCATTTTTGCAGAAAATTTCTAAAAAGATTTACTAGTAATGGAAATTTGTGATGTCTTACGGGCAGCTGAAATTATTTCTATGATCATTCTAATGTAACTGAATTTAAAATGCTCACAAATTCTGAATTAATTTTCAAGACACAACCACAAATGTTATTACAGTTAAAATTCTGTTATATCATAAAAATATTTTCCAATGTAGATTCAGTAGAAACTACTCAGTTCCAGTGAAGTACTGATCACATAGTTGGTTAGGATCCTCCGATTTAATAAACATAAATAAGAAACCTACACATGTGACTTACATCCTTGTACTCTCTGTCAATTTTACCACAAATCCACAAGTGATCTACTCCAACAATATGCAGAGATGAAGGAAGCCTTAGTGTTTAGAGACAAAAGTCATCAAAGGACATCCTAATCTGGAGCACTACCAGTCTCAAAGACAGATTACTCTTTTTTGGGTTTTTCTTTTCTTAATATTTAAAAAACCTGTCTCCCAGGTTCAACTTACATATAAGGATATTATTCAGTGAATAGGGATATTATTCACTGAAGAATAACTCAGTTTATTCCTGTTAATAGCACACTCTAGAGACAAACAACTGTAGGACAGGTTTGTTATGCAGTTGGTAGGGTGACACAATTTTACATACGCTTCTCAGCAATGTTTCTCTATGCAGAAAACGAGAGGATGCCTTCAGGATATCTGACTCATAATCTGTTATCTTCCAAACAATTCATATCAACATGAAACCTTCAATGCTGTTTCACTTATTTCTCTTGTGCAGGAAATTATGTCATTTTACTTGTGAAGAGTAGCCCAAAATTGATAAGGTTTCACCCAATATTTCACAGAGTCATGGCTATTCACTGAAATCTTCAGGGAAACCTATGCTACTCTGTAAAATGCAAAAGTAAACAAATAAATAAAATTTCTGCATATAGAGAAGTTTGTATTTCATTCCCTAACCATCCACCCTCACACAATTATTTAGCAAAGTTTAATCTTGCAAGTAGTCTCGTGAATCTCTCTTTCTCAGCAGAGCAGAGGGCCAGCACCAATGATCTCAACCAATTACGTGTAGCCCAGTGTCTGACACGCTTAAAGTCTTTGTGCTTACCATTACTGTAAAGCAAACTCCATTCAACACAAAATTCCTCAAGCAAATGAGGTATTTTGTTTTCTGGATACAACCTCACGTGTATTTTGGAGACGTTAACTTCTCCAGAGCTGTGAGTCTTTTTGTGCTGTACTCTGAACACTTTCCAGCTGCTGCTGCTATGTTTTAAATTATGCTGATGGTTATACTATGGTTGAAAGCCCAACAATGCAAACATTACCAAGAAATGCAAAGCTGAAAATCTATTCATTGGCCACTGCTTTTTCAGGCTCTTGGTGAAACACAGGTCATCCAGTCAAAGCAGAGAGCTAAGAGACACAAACAATAAAGGTAACTTGGCACTTGCTATGCACCACAGCTTCTGACAAAGTGCCTGAGCTGCCTACATAGAGCATGGGTCTTCAGATGTCACTTAATGTGAAGAATCAGCAGAAATCCAACTAGCCTTCAGATCAGGGATTTGGCTCTCCAGAAAAGCTGTGTAGGCATTGGCGGGAGAACCCAGAAGCAGATACACCTGCCATGAAGCCTCAGGTGCCTGAGGCATTGCTACGCCAAGGGCTGAAACGCCGTCCTGCTGCTGACAGGGTTGCTCTGGAACCAGAACTGGTAGAGCTGCATCAGCGCAAATCCCTACACTGACTGATTACCTTTGATTAAATTATATTGATTGCTGCATTAAATATTGTATCACAAGTAATTTTGTATTAAAAATAGAATGAGCAGCTAATGACTAAAGAATACAATGTCAGTCCTTAACGTACATTATGGCACGCTTTAGAGCAACAGTAGAAAGGAACAATAAAACGTGTTTGATATACCACCAGTAAGATAACATCGCTGTGCACTTTGCAGTGATTGTGTATGCAGGATCTCCTCGAGCTTGCTATCTCCACCTACTCTCTCCAGACAGTGATGCAGAGGGCTGTGCAGATGTTGCAGATAGTGTCAGTGCTAACTCAGGGCTTTCTTCACTCTCTCTCCTGAGTCATGTTGTCATGCTTACTCCGTCCTTTCCCCTCCAATAGTGCTCATTGTCTTATTTCAGGGGCTGTAACATCCGGGATGAATGAAAACCATGTTCAATGCTTTCTACTGACTAGAAAAAACATGACCTCACCTCTTCTCTGAACTTTCTAAACATCATACATCAGGGAGTTCTTATTTTTTTAATTTTCTTCATGTAAAATGGAAGGTCTGTTGGAATGATAAAGACAAATATCTAAATGGCCTAAAGAATGGGATTTTTCTGTTAACATCTTCTCAAATGAAGGACTAGATTCCCCTTTTTCTAGCTGAATATGCTAAATACTAACACATGAAGAAATATAGAGGGTTTTCCTCTCCTTTCAGTGTGCAGCTCTTGGTGTAAGGAAAGCACACTGACACAATCATAGAATCATTAAGGTTGGAAAAGACCTCAAGGATCATCAAGTCCAACCGTCAACCCACCCCACCTAACTCACTAAACCATGTCCCTAAGCACCACATCTACACGTTTCTTGAACATTTCTGTGGATGGTGACTCCACCACTTCCCTGGG
>NW_010129869.1:6383-7533 GCF_000699245.1 Pterocles gutturalis | reverse complement strand
TATAATTAATCTAAAATATACTTTTAACATATAAAAGTGACTAGTGTGTTGCTGGCTTTGACAGAGAGGGCTGAATTCTGCTTTCCATTTTACACCTTCCTCTGCGATGTAATCACTGCATACTTCTTTCATTGAAATTAAGAGGTCGTAATTCCTTTTTAATCAGAAGAACCATAATAGAGCTGGGTGTGAACTAAGTAGATGAAAGAAGAGAGCTGAGGCTTGAGCTTTATCTATATCTTAAAATAAAGGATTACTGAGATAAGCGAAAGCAATATAGGGCTGAGTCGGATTTCCCTCCCCATCTTTACCCTTAATGCTGTTTTATTTCAAGGGCTGTGAAATCTACATGTAAATTCAATTCATACTGTGGATGGTAAGGTGCAGAGCTCCTGCTCCAGAGTTTGCATGACATCCGTAGAATTACTAGGGAGGAAATACAGGGAAATCATACTTTAAAAGCACCATGGAAAGATTAAACTGGGCTGAGCAGACGGGCAGACAGTTCAGGGGGACAATGGGGGAGAACTGGGAAGTAGGAAGGCTTCTTTGGGAAGACAACAAAGCTTGATATGCTCTTGCATCTTTTTAAGAAACCATAAAACACACCTCCACAAGTCACCTGGGCTGCATGGGTGTAATGGGGAGCAGAATTAGGTCCATCAAAGCGTATCACTTTTAACGGTGTAATACTCAAGTCCATGCCCCTTCCAGTAAACCCATCTCTCTTTGGAAGCTATCCCTGCCTGTAAGAGGCACTAAAGTAGATGAAATAAGAAAATTAGTGTAGAAAATGCTCTCCATTCCCCACCCCATCTCTGCAAGTTTGGGAAACCATCAGCATCATTTGTGCATCAATAACAATGTAATGGAGAAGACTTGATGACTCCAGCTCCCCAACAACTGGATGAGTCCCCTGGTACCATACTGGTAAATACTGGGACCATCAAAGCTGTCTCAAGGGAGTCTGGGAAAGAGACAGCACAAGGCACCGGAGCAGATGGCTGTATTGTGAAATCTCCTCCTAATTAGGTAAAACAAAGACCGATGTGAGCGCACGAAGCAATTACTGGTCACTGCTGGTACCGCGGTGTCCGCGCAAAAGCCGTCGTGAAATAAAAGAGGATAAGGACTGTCAGAAAGCTTTATA
>NW_010129869.1:0-6352 GCF_000699245.1 Pterocles gutturalis | reverse complement strand
AGAGTGAGAAAGTAGGTTCTGGAAGAAGGTTGTTTTATAATTAATTGTCTGTTTTCAAGGGTTTCTCTAGGGCTTGCAAGGAGTGGAAAGCCCTGAAAGCAAAGCACGGACAGAATGGGTTGTGTCTTTACATCAATGGCACTCGTGTTCAGGAGCCCCTCGCTGTGTTTGATCAAAAGCATCGCTCCAAGCACACTGAAATGACTGGGGAAACACGCATGTGACGGTGGCCCTGTGCTGGTGAGGCTGGTGCTCTGCTCCGAAGGAGAGGCATGAAGCCAAAAGGAGCCCTGAAATCAGAGTGTCTGGAAACTAATGGTATGGCACACATCAAAAAGTGGCACTAAAAGTGTGGGATTTACTCCCTTTGGAGGAAAAAGTGGAGTAGAGGAGTGGTTTTCTGTTTCCAGATGCAGGGAGCCTTTGTGGAACATGCACTGGGGACCTAAAACTCAGAAATGAAAGAAAATCCCTGGGAATGTGCATGCCTGCCTGTGACAGCAAAGGGGATTTAGAAATGCTGTGTGCAGAAAACAAAGCCTGAAGAGCTGCCCAGACAAAACCCCAGAAACACCTGGGAGACTCAGAGACTTTTCCCATTTCCAGATAACAGATTTAAACTGTAAGAGAGCAGACTTAGACTAGATATAAGGAGGAAATTCTCTACTGTGCGGGGGGTGAGGCAGTGGCCCAGGGTACCCAGAGAAGCTGTGGATGCCCCATCCCTGGAGGGGTTCAAGGCCAGGTTGGATGAGGCTTTGGGCAACCTGGGCTAGTGGGAGGTGTCCCTGCCCATGGCAGGGGGTGGCACTGGGTGGGCTTTAAGGTCCCTTCCAACCCAAACCATTCTGTGATTCTATGATTCTATAATTTGGGGGAGCATCTTGCCATTTGCATGGTTTTGGAAGCTGATGGGATGTTACCGCCCAGGGGTCTGATATCCTGAGGTCTTTGGGCACCCCCAGATCCAGCCTGGAGCATTTGGAGGAGGTTGCAAATGCGCCACTTCCTTTGACATAGAGCTGCACCGATGCTCGTGTGTCCAGAGACACCCAGTCCAGAGGATGCTGCCATCATACCATAGAATCACAGAATGGTTTGAGTTGGAAGAGACCTTAAAGCTCATCTGGTTCCACCCCCTGCCATGGGCAGGGACACCTCCCACTAGCCCAGGTTGCCCAAAGCCTCATCCAGCCTGGCCTTGAACCCCTCCAGGGATGGGGCATCTTAATGTGGCCATAAATAGCCCTAAAAATACATCTGGATCATGGAAAACCCATTTCCAAAGAAGGATATTGTTAATGTAGGACTGAATAATAATATCCCACCAGTCTATGTTCTTTCTGGAAGTATCTACAATCCCAGACCTACCTGCCAAAACCCAAACCCAGCTGCCAGCGAACAAAAGCTGATCCCTTTCCTAAAGCAAAAAAAAAAATTAAAAAAAAAAAGCTCCCAGGCAGTACATTTGGGGATGAAAAATTAAAAGCACTATTCTGCAAAGAACTGGAAGGAGGATTTGTTATTACTAAGCACTTTTGTGTGCGCAGCAAATGCTTACATCCTCCCCGAGCCATTTATATCCATCCACTGAGTAAACAATATGCATTTGGAAATGGGACAATCTGCAAAGACTTCTTTTGGAGCTGTTCCAAGCTTAATCAAGAAATAAAACATGCCAGGGACAAATGTATTAAGCAGGTACTTAACTGAGAGATGAGATGAGAGAAGAAGGTGCTGTTCTTGTCTCCCAGGCAGAACATGCATGTTTTAAACACAGTCCGAGATTGAGATTCATTGCAACCGACAGAGCAGAAAGGCTCAGAAAAAGCCTTCCTTCCCCTCCCATAAATAATTCACCCCCTGTAACAGTTCATAAAATGTTTATATTAAGCAATAATTAAATATTGCATTACAAAAAATAACTAACATTCCAGCCAAGAGAAAAATCAACCCCAAGGAGGGTGGAGAAGATGATTGCCTGGAAGTTGTCATGTTGGGTTTTCTCTGCTGAGAGCAAAGCTGAAGCAGTTACAAGGGGGTTTCTTGGCTGCACTCAATGCTCCCTCTGATCTGTCAGATCTAATCCTGATCCAGCCCCGAATGACAGGGCTTATTCCATTGATTTCTGTGATATCACCACTTCTGGGAGAAGCTGTGGATGCGCCATCCCTGGAGGGGTTCAAGGCCAGGCTGGATGAGGCTTTGGGCAACCTGGGCTAGTGGGAGGTGTCCTTGCCCATGGCAGGGGGGTTGGAACGAGATGAGTTTTAAGGTCCCTTCCAACCCAAACCTTTCTAGGATTCGATGATGTCCGTGTGGAGCCTGCTCTCATGTCCGTGCAAGCCCTCCCCATGCAGCGTTTTGCATTCAGGTGGGGTCATTAATCCCACATGAGCTTCTGCCACTGAGCAATGATGCTTTTGACCTCAAATCATCAGCTATGCATGCATGTTAGCAGGCTTTGAGCCCACTAATGGGTTATTTGGTCTTGGCTGCAAAGACACATGAGGTCCAACATGCACTAAGGCTCCAACAGTCAGACCCCAACACAGGACAAAGGACTGGAGGCATGGCAGGGAGGAGAGAGGGTAGCGGGGTAATGATCGAGCATCAGCAGAAGCCCTCAAGATGATATGAATCAATTGTCATCACGTATACAGCCAGGAATCTTTTATTAAAACTATAATTGCTTGATCCAACCTGTGCCCTGGGGAGCATAAAGAAAAGCAAGCAGCACCAAGGTCACCGCAGACAGAAAATCAATGCAGGCAATGAATGCTAATGACTTATTTTTTTTCCCTAGTTTCAAAGAGAGGGACTGGGGAGATATCCTGCTGGCATCTCCAGAGATGCACAATATCCCTTGGATTTGCTCCTGCAAAGCACTTAGTACATTTTGAACTTTCAATATCCAAGTCTTGCTCCTCTTGACTATGACTACAGCAGATTTGAGCATCCCAATGGACCACTGGACTTCATAGATGCAAAGACAACCAGCCACTTCTCTGTTCTCTATCCAAAACCATTCAATACTTTCCAGCTTTCTGCAATGACCATGTCTTCTGCACTCCTGACCTCTCCAATGGGTGTCCTCAGGACTTCCTCTGGTCCACAGCTTTGCTGAAGTATAAAAGCCAAAACCTGAATAAAAGAGTCTACCTGAGGTTTTACTAATTTGGAAGGATGTCACATCTTACATGTCAAATTCCTCAATATATATCTCAGTACATGACTTGCCCAAAAATATTTTTTTCTTTGAGTGGTTTTGTTAATTTTTTTTTTTTCAATGCAATAACTGGCATCCGATACTGACGTCTGATTTGTAGTTCACTGCAGAATTGTTCCTGCACCAGCTGTTCTGTCTGCACTGGTACCACTGATGATTCCACCTCTGTGTCATACCCTGCCCTCACCTCTCCTGAACTGCTTCTTATTTATTTCAGGCTGTTTCCCCAATATGTCAAAAATTCTTTGAATTCCAGTTCCTGCATGCAAAATTATTTCACCAAACACAGGTGAAGGACTCAGCTCAAGATTTCATGGATGAACCACTGTGCTGTATAGGTACCCAGACGAGATGGTCCTCATGCCCCTTTCTGCCCTTAAAAAATCCCCTACCTGCAATAAGGTACCACTTACAACTACGGGAGGAATGTAGTGTTGTAAATTTAAATTGCCCATGGGATGCTTAAGGCAGGTTGTGTCCTACACAGAAGGGATGAACCACCTCCTTCTCTCCACTGTGCTGGGAGCTTGAGTGGACCTCAGCCCTTCGCCAACCCAGCCAACTGATGAGGATGTCCCATAACCCCTTAAATCTGGGAGCTGGGCTTTGCTAAAGCTGACTGAAAGTTCTACCAAGACTTCAGATGTGTCTAGAGGTACTAGCAGAAGCCCAACCAGAAAACCATCCTCTAAGCCAACAGATGCGCCTGTGTTTTCTGAGGGTTTCCAGCTCTTGGAGCAACCAGTGAGAGACAAATCACAACTGGTCATAAAAGAGAGAACTCTTTTCCTCCATGGACAGGGATCAACATGCTAGCTTGCAGCCTTGGAACAAGGAAGAAGGGGAATCATGGGGAGAATCTCAAAAACCATCCAATACAGACCTTGCTCTGGGGCAGGATCAAAGGATGGACCTTTGCATCTCCTCTGAAGGCTGGCTAGCTTTCTGGAGATGCTACAGCCACTTGATGGCTGAAATAACCTGTTCTATGTCATCCCAGAAATCAGAACGGCTGAACGCAACAGACCCCTCTGGCCTGTGGGTTTATCCAGAGCCGTGGGACCATTTCCACGAGACACAATAAAATCACCTCTCCCCTTAAGAGCATCCTGCACTGAGCTTTGCACCAATGCCACTGCAATGCCGCAGTGCTGACAGAGGCTCTTACCCCACAGAACGGAGGAAAAAACACCAAAACTTTCAAAAACAGCATCTCCCCAGCTCTCTGCACAATGATGCTGCTAAAATCCATCCCAACTCCCGTGAGGGAACACGTGGTTTTCCTTGTGTCCTCCCTTTGCCAGGCTGCTTGCCAACACATCCCTCTCCGGGAATTCTCCGCGCGAGTTGCCATAGCTACTGGCCAACAACGCAACAAGCTCTGCTGACACCGCGACATGCTCTGCCGCTTGGCTGAGACTGGTGCATTCGTCCCCCCGCCCCACGATCATAGAATCACAGAATGGTTTGGGTTGGAAGGGACCTTAAAGCTCATCTCCTTCCACCCCCCTGCCATGGGCAGGGACACCTCCCACTAGCCCAGGTTGCCCAAAGCCTCATCCAGCCTGGCCTTGAACCCCTCCAGGGATGGGGCATCCACAGCTTCTCTGGGTAACCTGTTCCAGTGTCTCCAGTATGAGGCTGTCACCCACCCACTGCACATCAGCCCCACGCAAACCCAACCCAAGGCTTTCCACACCTTCACAGGATCTTGCACTTGCAACCTCTGATCTTTCCCTTCTTCCCCCATATCAGACCTGCTCCACATGTATTTTATATCCAAATAATGCAAGCATAAAGCATGGTTCAAGTCCTGATCTGCAACCCAGCATGCTGGCTTTCCACAGATCCAGCAAAGTGGAAAAATCAGACCTTGGCAGCTAATTCCCCCCTTAGTTTTATGAACTTCACTGGTAGACAGTTTAGGGACAGGACAAGGGGTAACGGTTTTAAGCTGAAAGAGGGGAGATTTAGATGAGATATTAGGAAGAAACATTTTCCTGTGAGGGTGGTGAGACACTGGCACAGGTTGCCCAGGGAAGCTCTGTTGCACTGGTAGTCAAGCTTGGCTCAGGCTGCAAGAGTTCGCAAGACACCGAGCATCCTTTCAACCTCCCGCTGGGGCTCAGGCTGATGCTCAGAGTGGATGTGAGAAGGGAGAAGGGACCTCCCTTTACAACAAAATGGTACCCTGAGGGCACCTGCAGCTTCTCCTTGAAGGTCTCAGCCTACAATCCAACCAACAGCCCCATTGCTGCCCAAATCTGGGAATGGGGCCAGTCAGAGCTGACATCCCTGCCCATCAGAGCATGATGCACAGATTTATTATAAGCAAAGCTGCCTGCCCAAGAGCAGATGCACAGCCTCCTTCAAGGTGAAAGGCAAAGGGAAATGTGGGAGGAAGCCTGAAGCTCCGCAATCAGGGCTGATCCTGAAGAATTTCCTCCTCCTACATCTGGATAACCCCTCCTCTTGCCATTCACCCAGCACCCAGACACAAAATTGAGGTTTCTTTACTGCAACCCACCAGCCTGGCCAGCTCCAACCTTCCCAAAGTCAAGTTTTCAGATAGTCTAACTGGAATTCTGGTAAACCCAAAAATTCCAGCTCCCCATAAATGTATATTTCCTAAGATGTCTACTCTGCTTTGGAAGAAATAGACTGGATCCCCTTCTTTGGGAGATAAGCTCTCTGCCCATTTTCTGCTCCACCTGTGCGGCCACAATACCTTCTGATTTAGCGGGAAGGAACCAGAAAAAAAAGAATAAAGAGGAGGAAAACATTAACTAATTCACCTAATAATAAATTTCACATAATCATCATTTCATTGACAGCAAGCCCTTCCACAGAAGGGTCCCACAAGGAGCATATTGTTCATACCTACTGCAAGGGGTGTAAGGCTGGGATGAATGTGGAGAAGGAAATCTGAGATATCAATGTCAGCTTTGATCAATGAGCTTTTAATCCTAATTTGAGGAAAGAAAGAAGATCTGATCTGGGCTTTGGGCTAAGTTAAGACCCCAATGCCAATGCTGGCATTCTTGGAATAGCCCTACGAATTTCTACAAGCAGAATAACCTCGTCCTTTGCAATTAATCATAGAATCACAGAAGGGTTTGAGTT
>NW_010129868.1:0-1771 GCF_000699245.1 Pterocles gutturalis | reverse complement strand
TGGTGGTGGTCCTGACACCAAGACATGTACTTCCTGTGCTGTAAAGCTTTCTTTTAGAAAAAACTGTGACAAGAATTACATCAGTTTTTGAAAAAAACATTTAGAGACTAATTGCATTATGTTCAAAAAATAATAAGCATAGTGTGTTGGGACAAAAAAGTTGGGACAAAAATGAGGTATCTTCCTTCTTTGTAGTTTTTATGAAGATCCACTATCTCCCTTATTAGTAATGGTGTCCATTGTTGAAATAATAATCAAGAGCACCTTTTTCTTTGATATTAAACAGGTTAGAGTTACTTAAAATTTCCTCGCTTCCCTCACTAACATGAGCAATTGGAAGTTGAAAGGTCACATTAGTAGTTGTCTGTTGCACATACACACTGCTTTTTATCTACAAAATGCTTTATAAATAGTATCCACTTCAGTATCTGGCTGAAGTAAGAATGTCTTCTACAGTTTAAGACTGTCAAAAAAGAAAAGAAAGCTTTTTTTCCTTTTTCTGTATTCCAGTTTTACACTGGAAGTAGGAAATTATTCAAATACAAACTTACAGCAAAAACTTCATGTTTACTTACTTTACCAGACAGTGTACATATTTGTGTACTGCTGATGCTTCTCTCTTGTCTGTCTGCAGCGCTTCGTAGTAACATAGCGTCTAAGTATGAACAGATGGGTGTTCTACATCTGGTCTTTTGCTTTGAATTTTTTTTTTTCTGAAGACAGCATTATTCTGCATTATTCTTTGTCCTGTTTTATTTTTTTTTTCCTAGTAAAAAACAGTTACTTACACAAAGTACTAAAAAGTAATCTGCTATAGTATTATTCTGATTCTTTGTGCTTGCTTATATGAATGTTGGGAAAACTTCCTCTCTGACAAGAAATAACTGAACAGTAAGATGAATGCTTACAAGTGTTTGTATTGTTGGAGTGTAAGGACGGTTAGTTGTGACTGCCTCAGGCATTCACGCTTTTCAGAAGAGTGCAGTATTAACAGCATGCTCTAAAGTGCTTGTAACAGACCGTTCTTTGAGAAAGCAAAGGGTCAGATTTTGTTATGTGTAATGAAGCAAGACAGAATTTATTCTCTGGGTGCATCATTCTTGAATACTTCTAGAAGAGATTTTCAGTAAATTAAAATTACTCTGAAAAATGAAAATTATCTGCAATGTTATACAGACACTTCTTCTGAATCACTTTTGTGCAGAGAAAATTCTGTGTTGTCTAAATAGCATATAGTATGCACTCACCCTGCCCTTCACTGAGATAGAAGAAATGTTTTATAACTTTGAAATCTGTTTATCTCTGATCTAAAGTCACTTCAGGTTTAAAAAAGAACAGCTCTAAGTAATTCCAGAAGTCCTGTCTGTTCATATGCTAACTGGAACACAAAGGTGGCACTGAAAAAAGGTTGGTTGATTATAAATGTCTCAATTCCAGAGGTCTTGCTTGCATTTGCCTGAGCTGAAGACCATAGGTGAATTCTGGCTTCAGGACAAAGGCTGTCACATGGGGAGTGCCAAGCTGAACAAACTGATAGTCCTTACTTCTCAAATAAATTTTATTGTGTAGGAATTAATGCAAAGAAAACCTTAACGTGAGACCATATAGAAGAGGAACATAATTTTTATGTTGCTTACATTTCTAAGTTTGTAAACTGCCAACTCACAATCTCATACCCACAAACATACTCACAAATACTGAGATTGGTGTTCCAGTAGTCTGAACAGGATTTCTGGCATGTGGTAGTGTGGTGGGTTAGCCCTTGGCTCGG
>NW_010129867.1:0-2939 GCF_000699245.1 Pterocles gutturalis | reverse complement strand
CGGAGCTCGCCCTCCCTCTTTCGCACAGCCAAATGTGCCGCAGCTCCGAGAATTTCCATCCCTTGGGTTCCTTTTCAGCTCAGAAGTGAAAAAGCCCCCACACTCACTTCAGCGCTGGACGTCCTCGCCAAGCGAATTGGTTCCTCAAAAGCAAAATAGTACCAAACTTCTTGCAGTTCCCTGTGCCATCGTCAGGAAAAAAAATTGTTTTAATTACCAAAACTAAAATAGCGGTGGTGCTAACTAGCAGGCGATCAAACCGCAATCAAACTTCAATCTCTGAGCAGTTAGCTATAAACTGTCAGCAATTGAAAAGTAAACCTGGTGCACACAAAGGCTCTGTTTAATTTTCTTGTTGTAATGGCTCTAAATGAGGACCCCATCACTATGCAGTTAAGCGGTGTTGCTTGTCCCCCTGAGGCGCTGATCAGTTCTTTTTAATGTGAGAAAACTGGCAGCTCGAAGCCCGTCAATGGAGCTCCCACAACAAAAGTCCTGAAAAGCTGAATGAATTGGGTTTGTAATTACTGCTTCCCTCTCCCCCCTTGCAGCTTATCTCTTATTCATTCAACATATATTATTGTCACCTAATCGCACACTCCCAACATTTTTTTTTTTTAGTATCTACTACTGCGGACATGTTTGTTGTAGAAATTAAACAAAATAATCCTCCCTTCTCTCGCCCCCCCCCCAACAACAAAAATGTTGAAACGACAGTGTCAGGCGAGGCTGGCTGGCGTTAAAAGGCAAAGACGAAGCTCTCCTGCCATGTGAATGTCAGTATTTTGCATATAACCTCGGAAATCTCTTACGCACCGAAGCAGGCTTTAGATTTTAATATTTGAGTTAGACCAGGATTTAAATAACTGAAGAGTATCTAATCACACCTATCAGTAATGGGCCTCTTTCTTTCAGTGGGACCTATATTATATACCACTTAAATTGCTGAGCTATCTACCTCCTATTCGCAGACAGATATATAGGTCTGCAGGGCGTTGGAGACGAGGAGGAATTAATCTTGAGAGAGAAAACTCGCTGCTGTGGGAATCACCGCGACCCCCGATGTCCCACACGGCACCAGTGGGCATTTCAAAGAATAAAAATCCGTTTTCAGCCAAGAAAAGTCCGATGGCAGGCGGCAGCCGCTGGCCCCGCCGCTGCCTGCCCGCGGGCTGGAGCAGGGCTGGGAGGCACAGAGCCTCTCCCCAGGTCCCCAACCGCAAGAAGCTGTCGGTTGCAGAAATAAGTACAGCTATTACAACCAAATCTACTAACAGTCTAAATAATTAATTGAACCATTGCTCTTTGACCCTTGGAAAGTCCAGTAGGGACCCGTTTGTAGTAATAATACCCCCGAATGAGCCCTTGTCAAATATTCATTTAGTGGTTAATGTGAGCGATTTCCCCCTGGGACAGTCTGTAATACCAGCTTCCCAGCTTTGGCAAGAAACCGTGCTAATCTACGTCTCCAGTTCCACAAAATATTTTAACACCCCGGTCCTTAAAAAGCCGTAAAAAATCACAGGGGAAACTATAATCTTATCCTTGGGTTAATTTCGGCTCTGTAGAAGGTTAGCGAAACATTACACTGGCGCTCTTGGACCGAGCATCACCCTGGCTATAAAGCACAAAACAATTCACGAGAGGGAGAGCACGGAGAACCCAGAAGGTCTTCAATAACCAAAATAAAAACATATCCACGAGCTCTGCTGCACATGCCAGCTGCCATAAACGAAAGCCCAGGATAATGGCTTAGGTGTAAATGGGGTTATTGAAGGTGTTGAATTTAAAATTAGCAGTGGACAACGGCGTTCCTCAAGTAACACTTTAAAAATAATATCGTTCAGCTGTACGTGTAAAATGCTTTGGGCTATCCTCTCTAAACCCATAAATGGATGGATGGATGGATGGATGGATGTAAGGAATCTGTCCAAGAGAGATCAGGTTTCAACAACATATATTCCCCATCGTACTCCCCAATCTAAGTTTAAACAAATTGCCCATATAAAAAGTTGCTGAATTCACTAAGCTTGAATATGTGGCTTAGTGCCTTTTGTTTAATGGTATTAGCTCGCCTTCTCTATGCGAATTGTAAAAGGACCAACATTTCCAACTACCCCCCTCGAATATTTTAGTTAGCACTTCAAAAAGGACCCAGGTTTTATTGCTGTTAATTGGCTAAGATTCGCTTTTAAAAAATGGAATCGTGATATCGATTGGGCTTTTATTCTGGGTTCTCTTTTCTCAGCGAGGCAAGCGGGAGTGGGGATGTGGGCTCGTTACCACGTGAATAATCCCCAGACGCATTGCAAATGCCCACAGCTCTGAAAAAAGGAATATTTTACTCGTTGCATTAACGTAAAAAGAATTAGAAAAGGTTGGGAATCTGCAAGAATTGCTGTGCTGCCCAAGTACCACGACGGTGCAGAAATAAAAGGGACAAAGGGAGCTAAACTACAAAAACAGGCAGTGAGCAAAACTCCTCCACATCTCCTAGTCTGGCAATTTTACTTTTCATCTGGACACCAGGCTTCAAGGATGGAGGCCAGAACTGAGCCTAGGAAATAGCACTACCAAACAAAAGCCACAACCAGCCCGGTAACCTTTTTTGTGGTTTTTTTTGTTTTTTTTTTTTTTCCCTACACTTCTCCAAGCTAAAGCAAAATCCAGTGACCGACAAGAAATACTAGAGAGAAAAGCTGGGCAACACTTGCCCCCATGCCGGAGTCCCCACTTTGTGCCTTGCCTAAACCAACCATCACATCCTTTCCTTGCCATGCACAACACGCCAGAAGCAGAATACCTGACCAGTTTGCAGTCGCAGTGTCCCCAGTTTCGTACCCATTTTATTTTTTTTACGTTATTATTATGATTTGCATCTCCCTTGCACGTTTCCCAAGGGAAACCTCAGCCACGTTAGCAGCACCAAATAAACGTTG
>NW_010129866.1:0-9977 GCF_000699245.1 Pterocles gutturalis | reverse complement strand
GTCCGTGTGCCCCTCCACAGGGCTGTCGCGGTGGGTGCCCTGGGTGTTTGGGGTGAGGTGGACCCTCCTTTGCAGTCCCAGGTTTAAGGGAATCGCTTGGAGGAGGGTGAAGGCACGAGGGGTCTTCTGCAGGTTGGGGGGACACAGCCGGAGCCTTGTGAGGAGAGCGAAGGATGGGCGAAATCCGGTAGAGGTGAGTGGTGGTCCTGAGAGTGGCCCAAGGAGGGCTGCGGAGGCCGTGAGCAGGATGGAGGCTTGGGTGCTGGGAGGTGGGAGGCTGGGGGTGCTGGGCGGAGGAGGCACGGTCTCTGGCTCGCAGGGAAGCGTGTTGTGCTGTTAGAGTGTTTGGTTCGGCTGGGTAAAGCTCTGAACCAGCAGAAAGGCGTCGGAAAGGTGCGTGGTGGAGGCACAGAGCAAGACTGGAGGCTTCAGAGTCTCAGTGTTGGCGTGGAAGGGATGCTGCTAAAATATTCAACAGCGAGGAGTAGTGGGAAGCGCCGAGGGAGTGTTCAGGGATCTCACAGTGTTTTTCTTCTTGTTTATTCAGTTCTGACCGTAACCGTTCAGGAGAGGCAACAGCACTCCAACCCAACCCCCTCGCAGGTTAGAGGGAGTACCAGAGGAAGAGAGGAGTAAAGAAGAAAGAGAGGGCAAAGGTAACATGTTTTCTACAAGATTTTTGTACTGAGGGAACTGATGAGATGGAAGTGGGATGGCAGAGACAGTAGAGGACAAGGTCCCTGGTGACGGGATCAGATGAAGTGGAGAGGGATTGATCAAAGCCGGTAAGGTCAGTGGGGAGTCAATCCATGCTAGGTCTTGAAAAACAAACAGAATGGCTTGAGCAGGATGCAGTGTTGAACAGGGAGTGCGTGCTGTGGTTACTGTTGGGGTGGCGGGTATGTGCGAAAGGGCAGGCACTGCTGGCTTGATTTGTGCCCGAGCTCCTCCGGCTTGCTCAAAAGGAAGCATTCCTCTTCTGGGAGACTTTGCAGGGTAAGGAAGGTGGAAGGTAATTTTCTGTTTTGATGTAAAAAAATGAAATGGGACCCCTTGGTCAGCTCACTGCCAGCTCATCCCACTCCCTTCACACCGCTCTGCACCGCGAGGGAGTCTGCGGGCAGCTGCGCAACGTGATTTTGCATGGAGATGTAACTCCGTGATTCGCTGGTTCATTTGGAGTGGCTGGTGAGGCAGATTCTGGCATGGCAGAGCGAGAGGTTTCCAGTAGCCTTTGCGTTTTATTTACTGCTCTAGTGCCAGGCTGGTTATCCATACGGCTTTATTCTCTCACACCTCAGATGGAGAGATCATTAGCTGTTGTCACCAAATAAAACATGGCATCCTCTGGTGTCATCTGCTGCTGAATCCCCTGCCCTAGAGTGGATGTGGAGTCCTTTACGTTTCCATCAAAGGTAGCAGTATTTCTCACTACTACTGCGTGCAACTCCTGCCTGCGTGGTACTTGCACTTGCTAACTACTGTCAGCTGAGTCTTTGTGTTTTCTGTCTTTTTTGTAGTCCAAAGTAGAACAGCTGTTGTGTTCACTTGCTTTAAAGGCTGCTGGTTCTCTGACCCCTGAGGACCTTCCATCGGGTGAAGGTATCTTCACATTCCTAAGCAGCAGATGTGTGTGATTCCTCATATCCTTGCCGCTCTCACCTGTTCAGTATTACTGTTTTATTTGCACTGCAGTAGCTCTGATAAACCCCACTCCTGTGTAGGCTCCTAAAGCCAAGAAGTGAAACACCTCTTTTTTTTAGGGGTGTATATTTTTTCAGAAATTACAGGAGTGGTCTGTGCAGAATTATTTTCTATAATCATACAAGTGCAGGTAGTTAATAAAAAAAAAGTGCACCTGCCTTCCTTGTGATATTTGATGGCAACTTCAGTCACAACCCCCATTCCTCACCCCCTGCTTGTCTTTTTTTTAAAATTTGTTTATTTGTATTCCCCTTGTCAGGTGGAAGATGGGACTGTTTCCCTTGTGGTTTAGGTGACTCTGAAATCTGGTTACCATGAAGTCCCGAAGGAAGTAGAGGGACAGTAGTGGGAATTTCTTCGTACTCCTCTAAAAAAAAATCCAACAATTGCCTAATGGTAAGAAAGCTGTTATTTTTAATTAGCCTGATATTGCACAGTGTCCATTAATCAAGCCACACATGGAAGAGTTTGAGATCCAAACCCACGGACCACGTGCAGGGGGATCGAGGAGGATACAAGCTGTGTGTTTGGAGAGGGGGGGAGGAGTTGGTTTGAAAAGATGACTGTCCTCTGTTTTGTGTCCTCTTGCCAGGGATTACCTCTTCTGCTGCCGTCATGGGGAGCTGCTGCAGTTGTCTGTGCAGAGACAGCATCCCAGACAACCATCCCACCAAATTTAAGGTAAGTATTGCACCTTCATCCCCATCAGAGAGTCTGTGACAGCACCAACTACTAGCAAAGCCCAGCATGGGTTGGACTCCAGGTGAAAGGAAGGAAAACCTCTGCTCTTGCGGAGGAGTCTTTCACTTGACAAGATTTGCAAATATGATACTGTTTTGTTTTGGGTTTTTTTCCCCTTTCCTGAAGCAACCTCTGCTGCAAATATGCTTTTATTGCCTCTGCACTGAGGTTCAGCCTGAGCAAGGAGATGGGGAACTGGAGAGAAACCTTTGATTGCTCAGGGCTGTGTTCCAGTGTCTGTGCTGAGACACATCAGCTGAACTGCCAAGCGCACAGTCTCCAGGGCTGCTGGCTTGGCACCTTCTGCCAGCAATGAATTCATGCTCTCAGCTGAGAAAAAAGCATCTCAGTAAATGAAGGGGGAATCCATGGGAATTGCAGTATCCTCCTGGGTGGGCTTTTTTCAATACCACTGCACTGAGTTTTCTGATTTGAGCTCTGTGGCCCCTGCAGGTAACAAATGTGGATGATGAAGGTAACGAGCTGGGATCTGGGATTATGGAGCTGACACAGACGGAGCTCATCCTGCACACTCACAAGCGAGATGCTGTCAGGTGGCCCTACCTCTGCCTGCGCCGCTACGGCTATGACTCCAACCTCTTCTCCTTCGAGAGCGGTCGTCGCTGCCAGACGGGGCAGGGTGAGTGTGGAGGTTCCTGGAGGAAGGAACACTGAGCTTTCTGTTCCCAGGCAGCTGGGATGAGCTGATGCTTGTGTCTTCCCAAATTCCTGCATCTCATGAATCAAGAAGTTCTTTCGCAGCCTCCGTTCCCCCAGCGTACCAGAGCGTGCATGCACATGCAGTTAATACTCCTGATTAAAACACTAACGAGAACAACATCATGGCTCAGGACCTGGGCATAAATCTAGTGGTCTTGTTTTGTATCGGTGCTCATGAGGTAATGGGTGAAGCAAGCTTGAGTAGTTAATGTCAGAAAAGGTGTTAGTTACACTGTCAGCGCCGAGCTGCGGTACCAAACGATGCACAGCTGTAGTAGGAGAGGATTGCTGGACTTCTTTCCTTTTTGCAAGACTGAAGCTTTGTTAAGCATCTCTTAACTCTGGGGGTAAAGCAGAAGAGCATCACCTGTACCTTTGCATACACTGTCAGCGCCGAGCTGCGGTACCAAACGATGCACAGCTGTAGTAGGAGAGGATTGCTGGACTTCTTTCCTTTTTGCAAGACTGAAGCTTTGTTAAGCATCTCTTAACTCTGGGGATAAAGCATCACCTGCACCTTTGCAGGTTCCTTGTAGGATCTGCTGATTCCACAGAGCAGTAGCAATAGTTGTTTGAGCACATTTTGTGTTTCTTGGTGCATTCTCTCTGCCTTGGCTAGTGCTGGTTCTACTTAATACTTTGTATTTTGTGTCTGGCAGCACTATGTAACATAGAGGGAAAGGAGTTTTACATTTCACCGATTTTGTGCATGGGGATGCTGTGCACAGAGAAGGGAAGTGAGTCACGCAGGAGTACATGCCAAGTCATCAGCAGCGCTGGGAACAGACTTCAGTTTTACAATGGTGCCTGTTAGTTCCCTTACCCGTCTGTCTCTCTTGCTTTTAAAGAGCTGAACGTTTTCTTGGCATCTGCATCCCTGGGGAAAAAAAAGTTTGTTTCCTCATTCTATTAATGTGTTTGTAGATGCTTTCTTATCTAAAAAGACTCCACATGACTGTTCAGTGTCTGCGTAAAGCTCTGCGCAAATCTGTAGAGCTGTATGCTCCTTTTTAATTTTTATGCAAGTGGGGTTTTCCTCTCCTGGAGCCGTGTGCTTATCAGTTACCAGCCATGGGAATTGTCTTCGCTTTCTGTTTTGCCTTCTGCAGGATGCAGATCAGTGATTAGAATTCTGCCCTGTGCGTGTTTCGGTTTTTATTTAGGTGCAGGTAGTGGTGATAAAGCAGAGCCATTTGCTCTTCAGATTTACAAAATTTTTAGCAGACACATACTTACTCATCAGTCTTAAAGCAGACAGAAATGAGAGGGGTTTTCTCATTTTCTTGTAGGATTTTATTCTGCTTAGTTAATTTTATTTGGAGGACTCCTTCCTGATGCTGCTCCTCACCTTGTATAAGGCAGATACAGCTATTTTTTTTTGGCCAGAATTTTTAAAACCTTATTCTTTGGGGTAGCAGCCGTTGTTGCCATGCTGTTCTCGTTGCTATGGCTTTTGTGCGTGTGTGTGGGTGCTGGTGTGGGATTGGTTAGCTCTGCACACACCGGCTCTGCTTTGGGCTGCTCCTTTGGGGAGACACTCTTTAATTCCATACATTTTAAAAATATGATGTTCTTGTCCCTCCTTCATGTGCACTCCACGGGCTAGTTCAGCTTCGAGTAGTTGCTGGATAGACCTTCCCCTGGCAGTGAGAATTGGACGGGGTGCCAAGTGAGTTAAAATAGAAGATTAGAGGTGAATGAGACTGGTTAACCTGTCCCTTTCACACCTCTGCTCGTGTGGGATTGGTAGTCGTGAGATACCTGGTGTGCTCACTATTTTTCTTGTGATAACGCACCATTTTGTCCGGTGGCTGTCATGGTGTTGTGTTTCTGCAATAATCCACTGAGTTGCTGCTTGTTTTCCTGTGGCTGTGGGTTCCAGGGATTGAGTGTTTTAAACACAGCAAAAGAAATCAGAATTGCCTGTTTGTTTAGAGCTGGGAATTACATCTACTCTTGTTAAACCAGAATCGCTTTCTTGCTTTTCTGACCCTCCTCTTCGTTGCTGCGCAGGGATTTTTGCCTTCAAGTGTTCCAGAGCAGAGGACATCTTTAATCTGCTTCAGGACCTGATGCAGTGTAACAGCATCAACATCGTGGAAGAGCCTGTTGTCATCACCAGGAACAGCCACCCCACGGAGCGGGAGCTCTCCCGGAGCCCCCAGGCACCCAACAGTAAGGCTGCTTCAGTGTCTGGGGAGAGGAGAGGGCATCACAGAGACACAGGCGACATCTGCAATTGCTCGTGTGAATCTGCCCTTTGCAGCCCGTGATCTCTCCCGTGCGCTGCCTTCCTCCTGAACCGTATCTTTATGCCCACGTGTGCCCCATTGCAGCATATTTATTTTAAGGCCCCTCTTGTCTGTGCTGTGATATTTTGTTTCCAAGGAAACGGCAACAAAAAGCCCTTCAAATAGTCAACTGAGTTGTCACCCTTCAGTTGGTTTTCATCCAGACTGCTGCCAAGTGGCCTTTGTCAAGTAGCACCTACAAGGATCAGGTGGTTCCTAGAGGAAACCACATCTGGAAGAGCTCAGATGTGCTCAGTTCCTGTCTCCACTGGGAGTGACTTACATCTATTTACACAAGAGTGTGTTTATACTCGGTACTTCATGGGAGAGATCTTCCCCAGACAGGCAGATCCTGACTTCCAGGGTGCAGCTAAGAGGCTGGCTGACTGTAAAGAATAGCTCTGTTTTATACCAAGCCAGTGCTCCAGTGCTTCTCTGTCTTGATTCTCTCCCAGGTCTGGGGTACACTGTCCCAGGATTTCCCAATGGATTTCACAGCTTCCCTGGAGAAACCCCATCATACTCTGCAGCCCGCCACCCCTTCGTGTGCATTCCTCGGTGGGTGAAGACTCTACTCATGCCCTTATTGGGCCTGATGAGCAGGTAAACCTGGATCTCCTCAATTCTGCTGTTTTCTAGCAATGAACACGCAGCTTGCTTTGCTGGCAGTCCTGTGCAGTTCTGGGTTTCTCTTACTCCAGCAAAGCTCAGGGCATCCTCATACCTTGTCATCTGTTTTTTCTCTGTTGCTTCATTTTGCTTGTGGAGGCTTCTGCTCTCTGGCACTTCACTAGGACAGTCACTCTATCGAGGCTGACTGAGTTGGCTTCCTTAATCCACTAGGATTTGCGTGGCAATTATTTCACAGCAGCACTTAGCTTGTGAGTCCCAGTCATGCTGCCCTATCTGTCAGCTCTTACTGCAACCCCTAAACTGATGTGCGCATGTGTACCCAAGTTCAGGCTCTTTTTATTTTTATTTTTGATGTTCAGCTCTTTGTTCTCGGTTGTAGAATTTAAGATTATTTTTTTTTCCTACAAAATCCAGCTTGTCTCAACCATTATCAGAGACACCAGGGTAGGTGTGAGTGCTGCAATATTGCCAGTGTAAGCCGCTCAAGAAAATATTTTGCAAGTGGCTTTGCTTTTTGTTCTCTGCCATATGCTTTGACCATGAAATAGATTATATGTATCTTCTGCAGTTGGACTCTTTTTCGTCTCTCCTTCAGCCCACAAATCCAGAAATGGCTTTTTTGTTTTGCTTCCCAAAATCTTTTCAACTCCCAAATTTCTTTTATCTCCTTCTGCTTCATCAGCCACTGAAAAATCTTCCATTCCCATTGGTTTCTCAGCTGCTGGCAGCTGCTTTGCTCTTGTCTCTTCTCTTCTCCTTTCACTGTCCCTCTGCTTCTCTCCTTGCAGTCCCACACCTACGTCAACACAGCCAATGGTGATCAGGAGCCGAGGGGCCGACGTTGTATGCACTCCTTGCCTGAAGCCCACCCTCCTTTTCCCCCTAGGAACCACAGCTGCTCCCTCGAAGACCGCAACCCCCAGGTCTTTCTGCAGCCAGGGGAGGTTAAGTTTGTGTTAGGTCCCACATCCAACTACAGACGCGCCTGTCGGCACCACCGGGATTGCAGGACACGCTTCTGCCCCAACAACAACAACAACGAGGGCGAGGAGGAGTGTCCTTCGCCCCAATGCGTCTACGAGAACGTCAACGGCTTGGTGCCCCCCAGCACCTCCTCTCTCTGCCAAGGTGGGCGCTTGAAACTCACCCGGGAGGACACGGGCTTGCCCGGCTGCTCCCATCGCAGAACGGCATTGCTGCACTATGAGAACTTGCCGTCGCTGCCGCCGGTGTGGGAGTGCCAGCCGCTCCGGCGGGGTGAGGAGGATGAGGATGCTGGAGACGTGCTGACGCCTTCCCCCAGCGGCTACTCTGAGGCTGGGGAAGACGTTCCCCTGCAGAATTACATTAACTCGGAGAACACCGCACTGCACAGGGGCAGCGGCCAGTGGCACAGCGGCTTCTTGCCGAAGCCTCGTCGCAGCTGCGTGCCCAGCGTCTTCAACTTCCACTTCCCCCGGCCCTGTCCGGAGCAGCCGCCGCAACTCAACTACATCCAGGTGGAGCTGGACGCTGAGCCGCACAAGGGACATCAGAACCCGCCAGTCTCCCGTGTCCCACCTCCTGCCACCCACGAAGCCCGCAGGACTGACTCCTATGCGGTCATTGACCTAAAAAAGACAGCGGCCATGTCCAGTTTGCAAAGGGCCCTCCCCAGAGATGATGGGACTTCGCGGAAAACTCGACATAACAGCACTGACCTGCCTCTGTGAGGGGGAATGCCAACACCATGTCGTGGCTTCAGTACCTGCCCTTCGGTGTGCTGCCCAGTGTGATTCCGTTCGCCTTTGCCTTCTGCTTCCCTGTTTACCCCGTTACTGGTGTCATGGGATGGCTCCTACAGCTGATGTTAAGGCTGGTCTGTCTGTCCATCTTCCCTTTTCCACGTCTCCCCTGTAGTTCATTTTTAAAGCCTTATGGGATATTTGACGATGCTGTTTGAAGGTTAAATTTCTGGTGAGAGGGGCAGAAGGTGCCAGCAGTCCTACTGGCGCTGCGTGGATACAGCCTGGGATCGGGTGAGCTCTGCTGATCCCTGTTAGTCCCCTGAGCCATGCCAACAGCCTGGCTGCAGAGGCAGGGCAGCAGCATGGTGGAGGCAGGTTTCCAAAAGCAAGTTCCTTTAGGAATTCTGCTGCAAAGCAAGCCCATTTCCCGTGGATTTCATGCCTTGCGACTCCAGGCAAGCTCTGCAGCCGGGCCACTCCAAAGTCAGCTTTTGCCTTGTGGTTTCGCTGGTCCCTGGTGATGTGGGAGCTCATGCTGTGCTCTTTCCCCCCTCAGCTTGCTCCTTTCTCCCTTCTGCACCGTTACCTATTTTCTTGAAGCTTGTAGAAGCTTTTAATATTTGTGTCCCTTTCTCAGGTTCGATTTAAATTGGGCAACTCTAGAAATTAATAGAGGAGGACAGCCAGCCATGGGTACAGACACTGTGATCACATAAACCTGATTTCCTAAAGAGACCCTGCTTTGAAAGAGGAGGGGAAGACCGCAACTATGAGAGAGATTTGAGGTTTGGTATAGAAAACAATTGTACCATACCCTGTTTGCTTTTTAAGGGTTCTTTCTGGTGGCTGTTCAGAAGTGGTGTTGATTTATTTATTTGTTTACTTATTTATTGAATGTTCTTTTGCATCCCAGTGGTAATTGCCAAAACCAGTGCCAATACGAAACGTACTCGTTGTGGCTCACTCCTTCTGTCTGGGGGCAGATCTCAGCAGAGGTTGGTGGCTTTGCCGAGCTGCAGTCGGGGAAAAGAGCAGCTGTGAATGAAAGATGTTTTGACTGATTGTCACAGGGTGGGTGGGAGCTGGTACGGGAGACGTGGGAGCACGAGCAGAGCTGCCAGGCAGCTGAGCCTGGAGTTGTATCAAAGTCGGTGCCTACACCCACGTACCTGCCTGGGTCCAGGAGAAATATTTGATCAGTGTGTTGAGTGAATGTGCAGTTTGTTTCCTACAACTACGGACTTGGAAGGGCTAAATTTCAGCTCTCGGGTAAATTTGTGGCCTTTAGTGTGAATTTTTTCTTGATACCAGGGCTGAGTCTAAGCTGAGCTGTGAGGTCTCCGTGTGAGCTCCTGTGTAGGGTCTCTGCTCCTCTCCCACTGCAGGGTGCTCCACCACCCCTCTCCGGATGGTGACACACCGCAGCTTAATCCTTCCCTGGGTTACTCTTTGCTGTGATAAGCTGTTTCCATGAGACAGAGACACTCTGGGTGACCCTGGAGTCCCCCCTTTCTGCTGTCTATTCTTCATCTTCCTCCCTGGGATAGGAGCTGGGAGATGCAGGGCTCTGCGGGGTGTCCTGCTGCCAGCAGAAGCGTTGCCAAACCTTGCTGTGCTCTCCTTGTCCCTAACATTTTCCGATATTGAGGTCAGTGAGCCTGCGGTGTGAAAGAGGAGAGAACGTGATCGTCCAGCTGCAGCCTGCTTCTGATATCCAGAAACTTGATTTCCAGATTTTTGAAGTTCAGCCTTTTTGTTTTTGCTGCTGTAATGTCATATTGAAATGTGACCCTTTGGGGACCAAGGACATGTGCCATGCAGTTCAGAAAAAGTGATAAAAGTACGAGTAATGCCATGCCTGTGTTGGCAGGACATGGATTTCTTGGCTTGCTGTTGCGTTATAAATTCCAAGTGCACCACATGCTTAAATTCACTGGTTTTCCTTTTTTTTTTTTTTTTGTGAAGTCCTTGTGTTTGTCTTCCATTCTTTTCTCCACCCCAACCCTTGTGTGATCTATAACTGGAAAGAAACTCAAGTAATATATTTTTATATGTATACCAAATGACTTTATTTCAAGGGAAAAAAAAAAGACAAGCAATGTATCCCCCTAAATCTAGCTTTCATTTAGGGAAGTAAGAGAAGAAATTGTTTATATATATA
>NW_010129865.1:1845-6455 GCF_000699245.1 Pterocles gutturalis | reverse complement strand
TGTGATTCTGTGATTCTGTGATATGAAGAAAATCTTCCTGCCTAATACTAATAAGCCTATGTGTTCGCCTCCAAAGAGATTCACTAAAATTGTTGCTGAAAAATTAAAGGTAAAGAATGAAAATGTTTGAGATATATGAGAGGGACATGTCAACGTGTCATGTGCTCAGCCAAATGCATAGAGTCTTTTCTATTTCTCTTGCTCATAGTCCAGATTGACAGACATGGACATGTGCTTACCTCTTCTTCACACCGTGTCAATAATTTTTGTTTCTTTCCTGCTATTCCTTTCTTGCAGATTACTTTTCTCTCCAGATATTACCTCTAGTGATATGTCTCTTAGGTTTCTCTTTTTCTTACATCTATGTTCCCTCTGTTGACAAAGGTATTATGACTATTTATGACTGTTGCTCACTGGAAGCTTTTGTGAGATAAGAAACTGTAAAGAATTCATGCTTTTTGAAGCACTTTTCACTAGAAAGACATGGTGTCCTAAACAACTGAGTATGATCATGATATGGAAATGTGCACTTCACCCTTCAGGAACGTCTTTTCCTCTCTTCTAATGCCTTTCTGCAGTTTCATCTTTCTAAGGAAGAGAACTAGAGTTTTCTTTTTTCCGCACCTGTTTTCATTATCCTTTACCTCCTTTTGCTCTCCCCACTTCTTTCTTCCAGTTAGTTTTTGCCTTCTGCAATAATACTAAGCAAACTGTGGTGCATTGCATCATTTAGCCAGAAACCAGTTTCAAATGACAGTGATAATTAAAGTCAAACACTGTGCTTACTCCTGTTGCCAGGGAGAATACATGATAACACCCATACTCAAGGAACGTCTTATTTTCCCACTGCAATGCAAACAATGAGCTATCATGGGAGGAAGGTCAGAAGGAAGGCTAGGTGTCCTTGAGCTTCTTCACCAGGCAGTTGTTGCAATCTTCCTGTGAAAAGCTTCTTAACTCCTTACCTGTTTGAGCACAGGCTATAGTGATTTCTTTTCAACTGGCTTTCTCACCTGAAAAATTTCTGTGAGTGAATTGTGGATGAGATAGCTTTAGCGTGTTCTTAAGATCATGCACATTGCAGATTCCCAGTGAATCCCTTGAAATCTCCAAGCAGATTTAAAATCTCCCCCAAAATATTTGACTTTCTACTTGTCAAAGGAGGAGGTAAACAAGTGATATTTTTGCATGCGCTTGCAGGAATATACAACATTTATTAATTCTGACATATGTTAAAACATTAGGAAGAAGGAAAAATAAATCTAAGAAAAATCATACTGGTTTTGGTAACTGAAATAGACTTTTGATTTTCTTTACTAACTGTGACTAAAGGTCTTCCTAAGCTGATGATGTTATTCTGGCTGGTAAAATGTCGGTGAAAGACTGAAGTGTTTTAGACAAGATTCAGGTTTTCCTTTGACTTAATCTTAACCTGTTTAAAACTTGACAGCTTCAAAGACTCCAAGAAAAAACAAGTATCCGGTACTATTTCCAGAGAAAAACTCATGGAATCCTTTCAAAGCTCAGAACACTCAATATTTCTTAATTTTTTCTATTTATTACTTGTCCTTTAACATACATTTCTGAAAATAATAGATGAGATGTTGTTACTGGACCACAGCTTAGTAGTTACAGCCTTTGGTTTCCTGTAATAAAAATAAATGAATTTTTTCTTTTTATAAAGACATGCTATTTCAACAAGGCTAAAATATAATTTCGGGAAAGAATTCCTCCTAAGAAGCTTTTATTAAGTTTTCCTGACTTTAGTTTTCACAAAGAAAATGCAAACTTTTCATTGTTTGCTTTGATGTTAGAACCATGAGGAATCAATAACATTGCTGGGGATATAGCGTTAAATCAAAAGTAATACTTGGCTTTTTCAGACAGTTTGAAGAGTAAGCCTCAGCAAAATAGTGCAACAGGTACCAGACTCCTACAGAACAAACGTCATCCTAGATTTGATTGAAATTTTTATCAACACCAGCAATATCTCTATGGCTGTAAAGGTGGGGTCAGATTAGGTCTCTTTGCAAGTTGAAGCCACACTAATGATTTTGTGCTCCCGCTCTTAGTGCCCCATCTTAATGCCTTTCTGAAGCATAAACTCATAGGGTTGATGAACTCTACCAATAAGAAAAATCTTCTTACATTAACTTGTATTAATTTGGGTTAGCCTCTTCTTATTGCAATAACCTGGAAAAAAAAAAAAAGACAGATTAATAGGAATATGAAATGCTTCTTTAATGAACTGTTGCAACTTAGTACAATGTAGACCTTCAGGCTGCTGACATATAAATCCTTTTTATACAGTCTGAACAAACAGAGTGGATTTGTCACTGGTAATGGACTTCTGTGGATTAATATCTTAGTTTGTAATGTGTTCAGACTCAGGTTTTATGGTTGAGAAGTCCATTATGTGTCACCACACCACTTCTTCTTGTCTGTGGTTTTTTTTAACTTTCAAGTCACAGGAGAGGTTGAAATCTTTTGGGTACCGAAATGTCAATGTGTGTATGTGACCTCTAGTGTTGCAAAAAAAACCATGCTTTCTCTGAGTTTCTTGTTTACTGAGGTTTAGTTAATCCAACTAGATAATTTGCCTTTAGCCCATTTGCTAAACCAGTGTATTACTGCAATGTAAATTGGGAAAGCTAAGTTCCCTGGGGTTTTTTGCTGACTGGAACTTGGAAGTCATTCTTGTTTGGAAGAAAAGGATATCCTCTCTAAAACATCTTCAGATATCTGAAGTCACACCTTACAGTGTTACTTGGAATGGATAGAGATTCAAACATAGTGCTTAATCTGATAAATTTATTACTATTACTTGAGTACTCCTGCTTGATATCCCTTCTAAATCAGGCCTAACACACAGTGGGTTTGCATCCATGCTGGCTGCTCTGGAAAACTGTAACAAAATAATCAGAACTATGCTGTGAACAGCAAAGTGGCTATAAAACTAAAGTTAACATGCATCTTTTCCATGGCTGCAATAAATAATGGAAGAAGAAAGAACAAACAACTCTCCTGGCTGATACAGCTGCATGGTTATTCCTATTCAGGAAGAAATGCATAATTAAGTTAAACTCCTTCTGCAGTCAGACTAAGAGGGAAGCCACAAAGAACAGAACAATAAAAATCTTCTCTTCAGAAGTGAACTTCAGATACGGTCCTCTGAAGAGTGGTGGATTAAAACTCCTTCAACAAGTGCTCAGAAAAACTCTAGAGATAAGAGTCAGAGATTGGTCTTTCAAAACAACTAAGTTTCATGATCTGCATTTTGTAGTGACAATTTGTTTACCAAAATAATTCTAGGTGTTTGACCAATGAGTCAGTTCGAACGGCGACTGAGATAGACACAGCTGAGTTACTGTAAGTCTGATCTCAGGAACTGAAAACCCTACACTCAGCTGAGGGCAGTATAGCTCCTGTCCAAAAGGGGTTGCTAGAATCCTGGGTACACTTCAAGAACAAAACAAGTCA
This sequence comes from Pterocles gutturalis, assembly GCF_000699245.1. Lineage (NCBI taxonomy): Eukaryota > Metazoa > Chordata > Aves > Pterocliformes > Pteroclidae > Pterocles > Pterocles gutturalis. The sequence goes on along the minus strand of NW_010129865.1, from coordinate 2,975 downwards.
ATAAACAAACAGAAACTATGGATTTTTTTTTCCCGATTTGTTTGTATTCAATCTAAATTAAATGGAACATGCAAAGAAGAGGAGAAATGTCTTACATATGCTCTGTGCAGCATTAACAGCAGGAAAATGTGGCGGTACTATCAGACTTAAGAAATTTGGTTTAGGATTATGCCTAAAATATAAAAGGTTTGGGGTTTTGGTGTGGTTGGGTTTTTTTTTGTTGTTGTTTTTTTTTTTTTTGTTGTTGTTGTTGTTTGTTTTCTCTCTCATCTAGGAACATGGCACTTTTTGAGACAAATGGCCGTTTTCTGAAGAAACTGCCAGCAATGGGGCTGCAGTGTGAATTGTCTTAACATGAGAGCTCCCCACAACACAGTTTGGCTGTCTCTTTCACAATGCCTTCCCAGTGGATTTAGTCTTGCATTAAAAAACAGAACTTGTGTCAAATTCACCAATTAAATATGTAATTAACAAAGAGAATTTCATTTTCCTGGCCCTTTAAAAGAATAAATGGAAAATATTTGCCTCCTAGATTTGCATGAGTGTTTCTAGCATTGCTTAAATTTTTCAGAGGGACACAGATATTTAAACATTATGAGAAGACTCCTGTGTGAAAACAAAGTGATTTTTTCCCTGGGACCATCTGGTGTTCTTTTCAGTGGTAAAAGTATTGATGTGTACCCGAAATAAGTATTTTCTCTGGTGAAAAGGAAGAATTAATCGTCAAAATTCTTAATTCTTGATCTTAATCCTGATTTTAAGTATTTGCTTAAGTTTAAGCATGCAAGTATGAAATCTGAAGACTTAATGCTGACAATTAACTTCTGCTTAAATTGAGTCATATATTTTGATTTGTAATTCATTGGTTCTGGGCTGAAGTACCCAGGTTCATAAGACAACATGAAATCCTAAAGGTGTCCAAAAATCTATTATCTATCTGTCAATAGAATTTCAAGCAATCTGCATTCTACTGTAGTAAAAAAAAAAAAAAAAAAAAAAAAAAAAAAAAGTACAAAGAAGCTACCTGAATGTTCAAATCATGTGAAAAAGGAACTTTACATCTGGGCATATAAGCATGTAATCATGAATTCTGGAGCTTTGTTTTTGTCAGCTTTCCTCCCTACTTTGCT
>NW_010129865.1:0-1817 GCF_000699245.1 Pterocles gutturalis | reverse complement strand
AGATTTCTCAATAGAAAGACATGTAATTGGCATTGCTGATGAGGTGATGTGCAAGGTGATTTATGTCGCAGGATAAGCAGATGCACGTTTCCCATTTTTTAATCCAGAGCCTAATCAGTTTTCGTTGATGGATAAATAACATGCCTGGGTTTCTGAAACCTCACTTAGAAGATGGCAGTGATACTTCTGGTCTTAGTGCCAAACTAGAGACACCTTTTTCAGATGGCAGTGATACTTCTGGTCTTAGTGCCAAACTAGAGACACCTTTTTCAGGTGACATTATTAGAAAGTACGTAATACATTTTTTTTTTAAGCAGATAGTGAAAGATCCTATCCTATGCTCAGGCAACTTTAACATTTGATTTCACAGTGAGGGAAAACTTGACTGCTTTCCTTTCCTTCTATTGTTGAAGAATGACATGGTCTCAATTATGCTTTATTTACAAAACTCCATTTCCAGAGATCAAAACTACATTCAGAGAGAAATATGGATTTAATTTTTCCCTTGGATGAAGTGGTTTTATCAACACACAGAATTTCTCGTAAAATATATCCTAGAGAGAGTATAAAAAATAAAAGTTTAATGTTTTTTTTTTAAAATGCTCCACCTGATTGATGTATTCCCAACAAAGTGATTTAACTGCTTCATTGCTGTGAACTATATACTAATGCTAATAGCAGAAATTTTTCATATTTGAAAAGCGAAAAGGAAAAATTTAGAGTGAAGAAACTGACATTTGGTACTGAAAACTAAAGGAAAAATCTGCTCCCCTCTAGTACCATTGCCAGTTGGACATTTGACAAAGTCAGTTGGATATTCAACAGGGAAACAGTGAGTAATTCTAGATTTTACTGTTTATTGAAGTACCTTGTGTTAATTTTGTTCCTGCACAGTCTGACTATTCATTTATTCTTTATCAATATGAAACTGTTTATAACTAATTTGCCTTGAGATTTATATTTTGAGTTGATTAATTCTATTCATTACACACTTTAGGGACCTAATTCCATCTCCAGTTTTGCTGTCACAGCTCCTTATGGACTTCTGGGAATCCTCAGATAAATAAAATTGTCCTAGCTCTACTGGCTTAAATGAAAATCTGATAATTTACAGATGAAAATACGTACACCAATAATTGTTAACTTTAGCACAAGAAGACCAAAATCACTAAGAAAATAACCATTGCTATCACAACTAGATCTGAAAAACAGAGCCAGTTGGCAACTGCAGTCGCTTAAGGTTACTGATTTCACATGCGTTTATTTAAGAGTTTGGAGCAAACACATTTGGGGAACATATATATATACCATGAAGCCTGAGAAACTTATGCTAAAGAGGTTAAAGCAATTTGTTAGTTACTGGAATACTGACATGGTACATTCCTGTCTTTTGTGTCTTCTTTTCCATTGATAATATAGTTTTAGCTGATAACATCTATATTTCTTGACGGAGACCTTGATTTTATTTTCTGTTGATTTGTTGTTTCTCATTTTCTTAAAATAGAAGTAATTTGAAATGTAAATATATGGGCAGTTTCTAGTGTATGGAAAACTAGACCCAGTGAGATGAAGCTGATCAGGTATGCAAACGTATTCCAGCTTTGAATAAAGTAGGACTTGATTTCATGGCATGTAGGTTAAATATTGTTGTGCCATCAAAAGCAGTCTTTAAGATTTTATTTCCATACTTATCTTTCGTCACACCAAGCCACAGTATTCCCGGAGAGCCAGACAGAAAATTATACTGGAGTCTTGAACATGTGATTAAATAAGGGCTGGTTTTCTTAGCAATGAATCATAGAATCATAGAATGGCTA
>NW_010129864.1:384-940 GCF_000699245.1 Pterocles gutturalis | reverse complement strand
GACATTGGGGACATTGGGGACACTTGGGGGACATTGGGGGGACATGGGGGACACTTGGGGACATTGGGGACACTTGGGGACAGTCACCTCCTGGCGGGCGTTGGGGACACAGGGGACATCTGGGGACACTTGGGGATGTCGGGGGTCGAAGATGTAGAGGTTGTGGATGGTCATCTGTGGACCAGTACGGACCAGTACAGACCAGTACGGACCAGTATGGCACCAGTGTGGACCGGTATGGACCAGTATGGACCAATATGGCACCAGTATGGACCAGTACAGACCAGTATGGCACCAGTGTGGACCAGTACGGACCAGTACGGACCAACACAGACCAGTATGGCACCAGTGTGGACCAGTACGGACCAGTACGGACCAACACAGACCAGCATGGCACTAGTACGGATCAGTATGGCACCAGTATGAATCAGTATGGACCAGTACGGACCAGTATGGCACCAGCATGGCACCAGTACGGACCAGTATCCCCCAGTGCACCCTAGTCCCTCCCAGTATCCCCCACTCCCCTCTACTCCCCTCCCAGTTGCCCCCAGTA
>NW_010129864.1:0-337 GCF_000699245.1 Pterocles gutturalis | reverse complement strand
CTCCCAGTTGCCCCCGGTACCCCCCAGTTCCTCCCAGTAACCCCCCAGTTCCTCCCAGTATCCTCCCAGTAGCTCCCAGTCCCTCCCAGTATCCCCCACTCCCCTCCCAGTTCCTCCCAGTTGCCCCCAGTAGCTCCCAGTATCCCCCCGAGCTCCCAGTATGCCCCCAGTATCCCCCCAGTAGCTCCCAGTACCATTGCCCCCAGTATTCCCCAGTCCCTCCCAGTATCCCCCACTCCTCTCTACTCCCCCCAGTATCCTCCCAGTTGCCCCCAGTATCCCCCCAGTATCCTCCCAGTCCCTCCCAGTATCCCCCAGTATCCTCCCAGTGCCCCCC
>NW_010129863.1:672-880 GCF_000699245.1 Pterocles gutturalis | reverse complement strand
ACGCGTTGGGGTGATGCTCTACAGGAGCTGCCACGCATTGGGGTGATGCTCTACAGGAGCTGCCATGCGTTGGGGTGATGCTCTACAGGAGCTATAGGAACCCCCACGCGTTGGGGTGATGCTCTATAGGACCTGCCATACATTGGGGTGATGCTCTATAGGACCCCGCACGCGTTGGGGTGATGCGCTAAAGGACCTGTAAAGACGT
>NW_010129863.1:0-337 GCF_000699245.1 Pterocles gutturalis | reverse complement strand
CACGCGTTGGGGTCATGCGCCGAGGCACGCACGCAGCCCTTAGCAACAAGGATGCTACGTGGCAACGCGGCTCAGCCGTCCGGTGGTGCCGCGGGGAGGGCGAGGCAGCGCTTCCCCCCCCCTCGGCTAAATCAATTTTCTCTTCTGATTATTTTCTCCAGACAAAACACATCCAGGGGAGGGGGGACGCACCCGCGGTGGGCCAGCCGGAGATGGGAGAGCAGAAGCCCTGGAGGTTTCCCAGGGCTGTGCAAGGGCGGGGAGCCCCAAAACCCAGCTGCTGCACCCCAGAAACCTGCAGGCTGTGAACACGGAGGGGAGGAGGGCAGGGCTCTCC
>NW_010129862.1:0-26837 GCF_000699245.1 Pterocles gutturalis | reverse complement strand
TTGTAGTGCTTACACCCCGAATTACTCAACAGGCACAGAGCATCAAAGACTGCCAACTCCTCATCAGCCCCATATTCAGTCCTCCAAAATATGCTGCATTTTACAGCTGGCACACAACGAGAAGTTTTAAGAATTGCTTTGTCCTGGGTTTTGACAGCTGACTTCTGCAATTGCTAAACATTCCCACACAGTTCATACTCCAAGTCTCTGCTCTTACACAGCCCACTATTTCTCCAGCAATAACACAGATGCTGTTGGTCTTCATCAAATATGTTTACTGCCTATATAGTCATTTATTAAAAGCCTTCCTCTTCCATGCTTCACCCCATCGACAGAAGGCCCTTATCACAGGAGAGACTCCTCCCCTTTGGATGAATTCTTACATAGCACAGATGACTCCACCGGGAGTCATTTCCAGTTTCGCTAGGTGGAAGCTGGTCCCACAGCCCAATGTATTTCTGCAAAGGGATGCAGGAGTCTTGCAGCTCTCCCTAGACTACCTTGTGACTGGCTTCGTAATTTCCAGCAAGCATTTCGAACTTTGCCTGGGTCACAGCCACTTTGCCAAACGTGTGCATGTGCGTGCACAGCCCATTAATCCTCTCTGCTCCAGACTTGATTTAATTTAACATTAGATTTGGATGAGTAATTTTATCCTGCAACACAATTCAAGGTGATAAACGAGACCACAAGCAGGTGGGAGCCCAGGCTTGACTCCCCACCCCTGCTTTCCCTCCTGAGAAAGCGTAGTTGGCTGGGTTGTGTGAAGAGATTTACTGCTGCTCCAAAGTGGGGCTTCCTGGGGAGAGCCAAGGAACAGAGCCTCCTCTATGACTTACCTCCTGTTCTGCTGAAGAACTGTTTCTGTTGAACAACTACAATGCTGTGTGCCTTAAAGGGATGGCATGCAAATGAGTTAACATTTGAAGATAAAATGGAAGATTTACCCAAAACCTACTGAGAGGCTGAGAAAGGCATTACCAAAAATCTGACAAGATCACACAGCATGGCAGGCAGCTGTTGCTATGGAGCAGCCTTGGGAAAGAAGAGCTGGGGAGCAGTGGCAAGACACTAAATCTCGAAACCTCACTAAGCAACTTTCAAAGTTTCATCTTGGCATACTTTGCAAGAGGCAGGCAGGACAATACAACTATTGGGCTAGTACACAGGTCTGCCAGCTCCTGGCTGCATTCCTACAACCATCTTCAAAGCAGGGTGTTAAGGAGCTATAGTAGGAAAGAGGAGTATTTTGTTAGCAAGGGGAGAGGTGGCATAGACTTGGACATTGTGAGGGGGAACAGAGAGAAACAAAATAGTTAAAATGTAAAGAACATAAAGTAGGGAAGACTAGAAGAGCCTGGAGAGAGGAGCAGGAAATCCACATATTGGGGATTCCTGTTCAGAGAGGCAGAATGATTCTCTTAGCAGCCATGTCAGCTGCAGGGCAGAGCTCTGTGCAGTCTGCAGAATTCACACTGGAGAAGGGGTTAATGAGAAAGGATGAGAGAATCGCACAAACAAAATCAGAAATGACATTCTGGCCAAGGGAGCATCTCCAGGCTGGGGAAAAACCCAGAGAATTCACTTGGTTCTATTTTCTGTCCTGCCCGAGGATGAGCTCTGGGCTGAAACTTCACCTTTAATCTCATTTCCGCATTTGAACAGAGCTGTGATGCCACAGTGAGGATTTATCTAAAAGCCTCTGAATGAACCCACAGTTCTTGAGAGTTAATCATTCCACACACCTCCCACCAACAACTTGCAGCCAGTCATCCTTGGGACGCAGCTTCCAACCCAATGGACCTGCCCACAACTCTTCAAAAGAAGAAAAAAGAAAGTGTTGTGGTTAAATCACTGATAGGAAATGCTGGCTTCAATCTCCAGCTCTTCCAGAGAATTTCTGGGTGACCTTGAGAGTCCCTAATTGCTCTGGGCCTCAGTTCTCCACCCATAACAAAGAGATCATTAAATAGCCATGAAATCACAGTGGAAGTTAATTAATTCAGCATTCATGAGGCCCTGATATATTACGGGGATTGCAGAGCACATCTGAATAGAAATATCACAGCTAGCCCCACATGAGCTTGTCCATCCGCACACCACAAAGCACACAGAGACCGGCTCAGTCCACAGAACCAGCACAGTCATGACTGTGGCCAGTCGCCCAGGTTAATTAACCCTACTTCTCAGGTAATTAGGTAATTATCTTGGGTTGAGTATCTAACAGGCACTCTCCCTTTTCCAGGTCAAGATTAGCTCATCCAGAGGCAGGTAGAACATCTCTGCCTGGCAGTGCACAGCCCAGCACAGGCTAGACACATCCAGAGCAGCTACAGGGCGCATCCAGCCCTGGCTTCCTGCTGGAGCTGTCACAGGAGCGCTTAGCCACACATCACCAAGAACATGCTTGGTTGCTCTTCACAAAGAGAAATTGGTAGCCAACTACTTAAAAAAAAAAGGGGGGGGAATGAAGGAATTTATTTATTTAACAGTAAAGACTCTCTTAACTCAGAAGGATCCACAAATAAGAAGCAAAAAGGATGCATGCATGATTATAAGCCCTCAGTCCCTCTGGAAGAAAGTAGTAGGAAGGTTAATTGTGTACCTTGTATCTTCCTTGGAGGTCAATGGAGAGATTCCTATTCTGAAAGCCCTTTTCATGGGAAATCAGAATGTGGCCTTAGCAGACACCAAAATCTCCAAGGAGGAAGTTATGAACCGAGCAGAGGAACTTATAGACAGTAAATCACCAGGGCCAGATGGTATTCAACTGCAAGTTCAGAAGGGATTAAAGTCTCCAGCGACAGACTAGCCAGCAGAGCTCCACAGTAACTGCTGCTGAAGAGTATAAGGTCAGTAAAACAATGCTGGTCTTTACAATCCTCCTGCACAGTCCCCAGATACCAGCCATTAAAGCTTCACAAGGTTGACTTGGTCGGCTTATTGAAAGTCTGCTGAAGGGTAAAACAGCACAACAGTTGGATAATCCAATGCTGCTAATTCAGCAAGACTGCTTTAAGGTAAACAGCCTACTAGTAAACAATGAACTGTTTAAAATTCTATATAAACCATACAAACTCAAGAAATTCACCTTGGCCCTTTACGGCACACATCACTAAAATAAAAGCAAGGCGAAGTTGTACTAGCATGGGAGTTATAGGAACTCGGAGAAAAGGGCTACCAAGAAATCAAGCAGGTATTGGACCAGCGCTGGCAATGAGCAATCCCACAGATGATGTTAACAGTGTCTGCCAGTTACTGGTGGGAGTCAGGATGTATCCTTTGCATCCTTTCTCATTTTCTTTCCATGGACAGAATTATCCAGATGGAAAGCAAAACAACAGTGTGAATTTCACCTTCCCCAATAATACTACCAGAGCCTCAGGGAAAATACACCTCAGCTGCTGTCACCGCTTGTGATTTAATCACAAAAGTCTTCTGATATTCAGTGGTTTTCACAAAGCCTTCACTCCTGGAATCAAATGGTTATGTCTGAGGCCAATATCTTTCTCAATTTAAAGGAGAATTCCTAGCCTTTGTGAGTTTCTAGAAAAATCTGAAAGCGTGACTGTTAGAATGTCAAAGTGGAAAAGTAAAAATACAGAACAAAATAAGCAAACTAAAAAGAAACAGTCCTCCAAATGCCCGTATTTAATTTTCCTGACCTTCATGCCAGCCTCCAAGTTTTGGGTGCTTGACTCCTGAAAATTGGAGCACTTCCAGTTGACAGCACAACAGCCTGGCTTAGACATCAGTATAACCTAGTCCAGCAGCTGCCAAAAACGACAGTGAGTACTCACATTCCCTTTCATTTCTGAGGAGGAGAAGGAAAAGAAAAAAAACAACAAAAAATAGACTCCAGGGATGCAGGAAATGCACAGGTTGAATTTGGAACGTTTTCTCCAGGTGGAGGCTTCCAGCCTGCATGCTCCATAATTTAATTCTGAAAAGCATACGGTAAAGCAACACTTTAGAGATTTTTTTTTTTTCCAGAAGGAAATATTGACACCGCCTGTCGGCAGCTTCCCAGAGGGGTGCAGTGTCAAAGCACATTAGTCTACTGCAAATGAAAAAACAGATGCAAAGTCTGAGGCCTGGGAGCAGCAAAGCTTCAACAGCAGCCCAAGGTTTATGCATGCTAATTCAGTTTAAAGGAACACTCTTGTGCTCTTTGCTTTCCAGCAAACAGCTACGGGGTTTTTCCCCTCAGCTCTTTGTAAGAACAATTTAGAAATAAACACCCCATACAGAGATTTTTGGGCCAGATTTACAAAGTTGTTTAGATGACAAAGGACTGAGAAACATGCTTTGCAGGATTTAGAAGAACATCTAAATGAATGAAGAGCCGAACTCCTTTTGGCTTTATGGGATGCTTAGGCATATAGAAATATTTCCACATACCTGACCTATCTGTTTGTCAGACATCCTTCCTCCTTGCATGAGCAATACAGTTTTTTAAGGATGCACTAAATGAATACAGCCTCTGCAGGTCATTTCCTTAGACCTGCTCTTCCAGCCTTTGAGAAATCATTCCATTCTATTGCAGGCCCTCAGAGGGCACAGGTCAGTACGGAAGGAGTACTGTTATGTCCTACAATTGCCCTAAACCAGCACAGAAGCAATCTCCTCCTATTTCCAGCTAAAATGCTTACGTCCAGTTTGTGCCATAGCTATTCACCTTTGCTGGTGTTTAACCTCACTGGAGCAGAGAAGTCTCTTAGACACAGGGTGCCCAAGAGAGTTCCTGAGCTCTGGCTCTGCTGTTCGTGCGTAGCACGAGGCAGACTTGGCAAGCCTTTCAGAGAGCCTTGACCCAGCTGCAACACAGCAGTGACCTGCCCTTCCACCTGCTAGGAACTATAATTTCAACAGACAGGCCACAAATGTCAGCCCTTCCAGGAGCCTTTCCCCCATGACTGGATAATGCAATGCAATATGATATAAAATGGTAATAAAAATCCCAAGAGAAGTCTCCGAAGTAGAGCTCACTCCCTTCTGAAGACAGCTTTCCCTTTTTTTTCTGTCCCCCGACTCAGATCCCTCCATCCTTTCAGTAACGGACACCAATACTCTCATTCGGAATACGTGTACGTAGAAGACCTATTTCCCCATGACCCAGCATTGATGAGGAAGGAGGGCAGAGAAACATTTTGCCAGGGCTTGCTTTCTTCCCCTCTATGCCTCCCTCCTACTCCTGTCTGTCCTCACAGTGATGGATGGCTATTGGTTCTGGCTTCACCCGACAGAGAAATCTGTCACCTCATGCCAGGGAGAGGTGACAGCAAATCCATCAGCGTGGAGACAGCAGTCACTTGCAGATTGCTTTCAAGGCCACTGGGGGCTGGATTCTTCTTTGCCTCCCACCTCTCTGGCTTCTCCCCTCTTTTACACAAGTCTTAGTAAATCATCATTTGAACAAACCCATTTGACCCCTATTGCATATCCAAATTCAGCTTTGAATTTGTGTGTTATTGTCTTGATTTAAAAAAAAAATATATATTTTCCCAGTAGAGAAGCTCATTATTACATGTTCATATTTGGCCCTTTTGTTACTTTCAAAGCCTGTATTCAAATTCTACTTGTGTCCCCATGGGTTTATTAAGTATGATAGCATTGTTTGACCCAGAGGGGAACACTGGTGCAAATGGCAGCTTCTAATCAGGGCAGTCTCAACAATGGTAATGCAGTGGATGCAGTAAGGCAGGACACCGGCAAATGGAACTACAGACAATAGAAATACTTACTACACAGCAACCATCTTTCTCAGCCCTCTGAAATTAATATTAGACTCCTTCTGGGTGAAAAACAGAACGCTCTACCAGCTGACATCTGGGCAGAGGATTACAGAAATTCTGGCCTGTAGCCCCAGCTCTGCCAACACCTACCGCACTGCTGGGCTGCTCACTTGACCTCTTTATGCCTCAGGCTTCCCCTAGGAAGTACTTCCTGGAAGTACAAAGTAAGGCTTTATCAATTGATATGTACAAAGCTGTTTGAGATCTTCAGACAAAAGACCCTAACAAAGCATCATGATTACAGACAAATCCGTTTCCTTCTGTTCCAAACACTGTAAGGTATGATTATTGCCTATGTGACAGTACTACTTAGAGGGAGAGTCAGAGGCAGCCCCATCTTACAGGGCTTCCCCGGCTCTCAGCAGCACCTCACACTTGGGGGACTAAGGTTGTTTAGCATTCTCCATCCCTGAGGGCAGCCAGGAGCATCAGCATAATGAAGAGCAGTTTCTACTTTTGTTCTGCCTGCTTGCAAAGGCACAAGGGGACATCCTGGTGATTTTGAATTGCTTCTGACATGTATGTTATACATAGAATGCAAAAAAAAGTGGCAGCTCGTTGCCAGCAATGCCCCATTTCCCCTGAACCCCAACAGTACACCACTGCATCCAACTGTGTCAGAGAAGACAGGTGCCTGTGTCACTGCACAACTACCCCACAAGGTGCAGGCAGCCACACCAAGAACACTAGTGACAAATACCTGAACACTAAGACACATGATGTAGTACAACACAGGCTGCTCCAGCATCCCGAAATGTCAGGCTACCACAGTAGCTTAAAATAAAATGGCACAAAACCCACTTTAATTCCTCAGTCACTTTTTTCACAATTGTGCTGCCCTCTGAACCATTATATGAGCCACAAAAATTGTTAAAGATACAGAAACCAAGATGTCCTGCAAATCTGTAAAGAGATCTTATAGTCCCTGAACCTGACCCTGTCTTGCACCCTGGGTACAGTTAGGAAAAAGGAAATAATTCTCATGGAACACTCATGATCGGACTGTCTCCACAGTTACATTTGCAGGTGAGTTGCATGGAGCTGACAATATGATTTTCAAGGCTTCTGAACACCAAGCTATAGGCACGGATAAAGGGTAGGGACAACAGGCTGCCACATCAGAATGGTTACAGAGCACCCCACAGCAAAACAGAGACGGACAAGTTTGGAAGGAGTCAGGCACTCGGATGGAAAACAGTGCTGTGAGGCCATGCAGCTTGGGAGGCTGGGGACAATCCACCCGTTCTGTCATCATTCACCATAACGCGAGGGGACTTTCCGGAGTGTTCAAAGTCAGGGAGTGCCGGTGCGATGTGCACAGACCCCTTACTGCTGCAGAGCAGCAGAGTGAAGGCTTCCAAGCTGACTGCAAGTTTCCTGGCCATGGTTCCCACTGCCTCACGGGATGCGGCTGGGGAGAAACATCTGGAGTGCAGCCAAAAGGAGGGCCTGGCTAGGACCCTCCACTTGCAGAAAACGCCTTGCAGGTTCCAGGCGAGGGCTGGGACACATGGAGACCCTGCTGGACTCCAGACTGCTGAGTGCAGGATGATTTATGGATCTTTGCAGATGGCATGTTCCAGCCAGAGGGCTTCAGACCAGAAAAATGAGAGCGTTCTGCATCCTTAAAGGGGCAGTTCTGCTTCAGCACTGCAAACTTACTGTAAAGTTAACTGCTTGGCATTTTAATATTTTAAGTGCTGACCCCTCATTGATTCTGTTCAGCCTTTTAAACCTTTAATTTACTTACTTATTTGGGTTTTAAACCTTGCCTGCAATTGCAGCTAATTAAAAAGCTCATTAGTTGGCATCCTGAGCTGGTTCCCTGGGCTTTATGTACTGTACAGTACGCCTCCTGTGAGTTTGAACCATGGCTGGGATTGCTTGATTTGTTTCCTACCTCCCCAACTTTATGAGGTGTTCCATATTTTGGAAGACTATTCCCCCTTCCCTTGATTTTTTTTTTCAAACTACCACTTGCTGCAGCCTTCAGGAAACTTAGGAGCCATTCTGCCTATATACAGTAGCTGTGTCACTAAATTTATTTATAGCTGATCTTCACCATGCTCAGAGCTAAGACCTCCTCGTACTTGCAACCCCTTTTTAGAAGGGACATTATATGCAGACAACAAAAATCTTAAGTATATTAATTTCCAGCATCACATGCATGGCTTGACCTGCCCAAGTGTGCCGTTAATGTGCTCCATAGGAAATTCCATCCTCCTTGAAGACAAACACCAAGGGCTAAGGCCAGAGTTGTAAAAAACAGGCCCTGATGTCACACAGCACACGTGCAAGTCCCAGCACCCAAGCCCTGCTGTTAGAAACCTTCTCACGCTGTCCCACGTTCTCTGCTTGGTTACCCAAAAGAGACACATGGAAGGACAGGACACCTACTTGCCTACATTGTTCAAGATCCTACCTTTTGCAGCCATGCGTGTTGATTTTCAGAGAGCATTCCTAAATTCCATTTACAGGGCTGGGAGCTGTGGCTGCTCAGTCCACCTAACTCATGTAAGTCACTTCAGTGCAAAGCCTTATCAGCAGTGCCTGTGAAATCACTCGACAGCCAGACCACAAACAGCCAAACTAGTTTTGAACTAATAAAAAAAATCCAAGATGAGCTGCATGAGGGAATAAAGTTCCCCCACACACCTTCATCTTGCTTAGCTCAGAGTTAGCCATACCCAGGATACGGGCTCATAGCGGGCACCGTATTATGAAAGACGAGGACAGTCATAACCTCTGATGGGCCCAGCTCTCCCAGTCTGTGCAATGGGACATAGGTGTTACATTTGTTACTTGCTGTCAAAAAACCAGACAGCTTCAAAGCCACTGCTCTCTCAGGTTGCCACAGACGGTCTCTATCAGGGCATTCTCATCATAGCAGAGTCCCACATGGAAACTGGAACATGGAGCTGCTCCCTCACAAAGTCCCTTTCTCCTCCCCTCCCCTTCTCTGTCACCACCTGGCCACTCTGCCTTCCAACATACCCAGCAGCTCTACTCCCTGCCTGGGGAAGCTCCTGTTTTTAACTCCACTGGAGAGCCCAAAACGTGGTTGCGGAGACTATTCCAGTGTAGGTCTGCACAAGAAAGTTACAAAGGAAGCTGTGATTACAGAGCGGAGGTTTAAGTGCATCTGAGACAGCTCCCTCCCCTACCCCTAGTTGGCTGGCTGCTGCAGGCAAGTGTTAAAGCCCATCTGGGAAGAAACAGGCCTCCCGCTTCCTGCTGGCTCTGCCTGCCAGGATAGCCGGGAGGGATGGCAGGACGAGGGACCAGAGCTAGACTGCAGCACAGGCGGCTGGGGATTGGGTTTGGCAATAGCTCAGTCGCCGTGTTTTCATTTTACAGGGTCAAAACCAAAACCACCTCTGGTTTGGGTTTTGCATTCATGCCTACAGAAACATAAGACTATTTTAGACTTAGTAAACCCCTGCTTCCTCAACACCTCCCCCATCCCCTGCCTTCCCAGCTTGCTGGCTTGTGACCAGCAACATCTAAAAAAACCATCTCTTCCTTCCCTAATTCCTGTCTTGCTTCTAGGACTTTAAAGAGAATAAAGCAAAAACAGAGACAAAGGCCATTTTAAGTGCAGCCCCACAATTGCTGGGTGCAGTCTGCGACTGGCCTAGCGTAGTCTGGACAAGGAAGACTGCAATGAGGAAGGCAAACGCAGCTCTGTGCAGCTCAACCCAGACAGGCTGGAGCAACAGCTCAGTTGAGACAACGGCCAGAGAACACAAAACTGCGCTCCGAAGTATACCAGAATGAAAGCGGTCAGGCAGCAAACATCGCTACCAGGATCACAATGTTAACACTAGGAAATTTCAGAGTAAGGTTTAGTTACAGAAAGGATCATGATCCATGCAAAAAATCCTAAATCCTATAACATCCCTCACTTACCTTGCATGTCCTCCTTACTAACATCTACATCTTAAGAGTAGCCTATACTCCTCTAAGCAGGCCTTCCCTCACCTTTAAACACACCCATTTTTATTTGCTGGTACCTTCCATCAGCTTGCTACCTCTTCTCTGAGGGCCAAAAGCAGGACAGCGCTGTTTCAAACACATCCCTGGGCTGACTCCCCTTGGCTATTCTTTGAACTGCTGCTGCGCTAGACTGAGAAGCACAAAAAAAGAGGAACTGCAAGAACCCAAGGGTGAAAGAGAGGAGGTTAGAGCCCCAGAAACCAAAGTGGATTCCCAGAGATGAAATGCAGTGGGTCTGTCAGGACAACAGGGGGGAATCCAGTGTGGCAACAGCAGAAAGCATGCGTCAGGGCTGAGCTGTCTCTTTGGACTGAAAGAGCCAGGGTAGCAAATCAGGTTGGAAGCATGTCAAAAGATTCCCATTTGGCAGAGCCCAGGTCTGGAACAGCAGAAGATGTTACAGGTCAGGACTAAGGTCTCTGGCAAAGTCCACTGGCTGACTAGGGAGAAAAGTTTCTCCAGTGCTTCTCTACAAGTTATTTGGCCATAGCCACACTGCTCCCCTCAGCACCAAGAGCAGCCCCTTTTCTGTTTTCCAAGAGAAAAATCCCTGGAAACTCTTTTTCCTCCTGTACACACACACAAACCCCTCTGTGCTGGGCAGCAGATTTTCAGCAGCTGTTTTTGAGGGGACAAGACTCTGTACACATGCATCTCATCCTCGTGTGCTTTATTATCTTGTCAACTGTAGGTTACGCTTTGCTGCAGGCATCACTAAGCCTGCTTAGGGGCAAAAGGGCTTTGGGACCCCTCCCCTTCTTCCCCACCGCTTTTCTTCTCTTTCTTTCTTTGCTGGAATAGAGCAAGCAAGCTATTATTGTCAGTCTGGCCTAGTACGGTTCCTTTTGGCAGTCGCTGGCCTTGGACCTCAGCCAAGGTCTATCCCAGGGGATGTTGGGAGCGCTTTGAAAATTAAATCTCTCAAGAACTCACGAGGCTGCAAATGCCATGATGTTGCTTGACCTTGGGTTAAACTCAGCGGAAGAGGAGCATTTTGCCGCTGCCACATTGCTGGCCTCAGATAACTCCCAGGAAGAAGAGCCCTGCGGGGAGTCAGGGTGAGGGGAGGTTGGGGGGAAAGAGGCGGTGCACAAGCGGGAAGCCAAGCAGGGGAACTGCCATTCTGCATTAGCTCCCAGAGGACTGATCAGTCCCTGCCACACATTCATTTTTTGCTCCAGACCCTTTGATGCCTTGTGAGTTGCATGTATTATTCTTGCACAGGTTTTAAATGAACCATGCTTCTTAATAGGAAGAAAATAGCATCATACGGGTAAGTGTGAAAGTACCCCTCCCACTATTGTCCCCAGCATACATGGAAATTAAATATAAGCTTGTGGGGAGTAATGGTCCACTTCACCAACATGGCACAGACTAGCACACAAAACTACATCTCCTCTCTTTGTCCTTTGCTCAACAAGTCCCAGTCCTCAGAGTATCTCTCCCTGCTCCATTCTCAGCTGCCTTCTTCCCCATCCACTTTTAACTCCTGATATGGTTGAAGTACCAAGAGGCCTGGATCCTTTGTCACTTCAAAATCCCCCAAGACAAGAGGTCTTCTCTCTCAGGGATGGAGAGGTCTAAATTGAGCCTTATCATTTAACAATAATGCACCTGGGAGGCACTTCCTTTCATGTGCCTTCCGACAGCTCCAGCCACCAGGGAAAGCAAAGAGCACATGTTCTGGGAGCTACCCATTCCTCGAGGAGTCAGCTGGCTGGAGAAGCAGCAAGGGAAGCCTCACTGCAGGTGCCTTTGTGCACAGTCAGGGCTTTGTCATGGAGATTCTGCAGGTCTTGCAACATCTCCATCAGAGATGCTACAGCTAATGAAACCTCTTTAGCTTCCCCCCTCACTGTAGGAAGTCCAGGGGGAGCTCAAGAGGGATTGATGGATGGACCCCTGGAGATGCTTTGGGATCAAGTCCATCTGCCCTTTCCAATTCAGTGTGCGCGGGGCTGTGCGAGGCTGGGTGAGCTATGCACATCTCATTATGTTCCGCTGCAGAGCCTCTGCTTCAGCAAACCTCCCTGTGGCCCTGTGCCCCCTGGAGCTGGCTGATTATTTTTGTCTCAGGCTGGAGGCCTGGATGCTTCTGAGTATCACAACATTTGTGTAGCATTTCTCCCCTTTCAGTCCCCAGCACTGCAGTCCCAGAGAGACAATCCAGATGGAACTGCCCAGCCACCCTCTGATCAAGCCGGGGAGATTTGTAATTAGGACTCAACGGTTATTATCCCATGACAGCTGAGTGCAGTATCCAGGCAGCCTGGAGGCCACAAAAGGAATGTGAGGGCTTTAAGGAAGGAGGGAAGATGCAAGCGCTTTTCAGCCATGCCATATTGCACCAGCGCCGGTGACAACACCCCACCTGCCAGGACTGATTCCAAGGGCAGCGTCAGTGCAAAAGGGCAAGGGTGATGGAAGAAGGGGAGGAGGGTGGGCCGCAGCTACAGGGGCACGGGGTGGGGTGGGGGAAGAGACCTCCACGACTAGCCTAGCGATTCCGCCCAGGGCACAGCCAGCTCTGTCTGCTGAGGCAGCCAGGACAGTCTGCTGGAGCAAGGGGACAGAGGGTCCAATTTCAGAGTTTGTCCCTATGCTGGGGCCACCGTGGCGCCATCCAGGCTTCACGACCCGCAGTTCAAATTCCTCTGGGTGACACATGGCTCTGGAGCAGCCCAAGAGAGGAGCAGGTGTCACCATCCTCCCTCACCCTCCGTTTTTTGCACACACAGCCAAGCTTCCTAAAACAGAGCCCTCCTGCTTTAAAAAGAGATGGCGCCTGGATATAGGGGTCTTTCCAAATATTTTCTTGCCAAGCCTTCAGAGAGGTCAAGGAGGAACGTGCTCTCTCACTCCTAAGCTCCCTTCTCGCTTGCTCTGACTGCTGTTGCCAGAGCTGTGGCACCTCTGCCTGTCTCTTCTGCTCCAGTAATTACCAGCCTGCTGGCACACAAGAAAGAGAGGATGGCAGGAGGAACAGAGGGCTGGCTGAGTCACAGACCAGCAAGCAGATCTGCAAGTGCAGGGTACAGGCAGCTTGCACCATACACAAGTCAAACCTTTGGGAATTCAGGATCTAGTGTATCAGGATGGGAAAAATCAGGTTGCCCTTCACAGAATGCCAGGACTCTCAATGCCCTGAGATGCTCCAGCCTTGCCATTCCAGACTTCGCGGCTTCAAAGCACATCAGACTTTGAAACGAGCACTAAATCTGTCAGACAAGCAGTAAGAAAAAGTAAAACCCAATCCAGGCCATCTCACAGACAGCTTTTACCATCCAAGGAATCTGTATTGGTCCTTGAAAGCAACAGGAAATTAACAGGTCAGCAAAAGATGGGAAAAAACAGTAAATAAACCCCAGAAAATGGGATGCATGATCAGTAGCAATCTCCACCCCACACTTTAATTGCACACACTCAGTGACTTCCCAGCCAGTTACACATATTCCGCTTTTTCCAATGCAGTTCACATTGTTGCTGGCTTGAATATGTTACAACATGCTATTTACTTCTGTCTGGAGACCTTTGTGCAGCTTCCCCCCTCCGACCCCACAGATCAAACATGGATGGACTATGCCCTCAGAGTAGAACAAGTCAGATTCAGAAGGGGCAGGGAAGAGGAAAGAAGAGGTCTAAGAGGTTTAACGCCCCAAAGCATCTAAGTTGGCCCTCCAGCACAGAGCTTCTGCCAAGGCCGGAGGAAGTGAGTCACTGCGGGGCTGGAGGGGGGCTCTGGATTTGTAGTCACCCCCTGGAAAGGCCTGGAGCAGTGGACAGGCTCTGCCCAGGGATCAGCCAGCATTCAATTCCTGTTTGTGTCCCAAATGAATCACTCCTAACAGCTGTCACTGTGCCGGACTGTGCTCCTCATATGCTTTCTATTAGCTGAGAAAACAAGCCAGGCTGCTCCTGAGCGTGGGGAGTTTGCCTTGTGGCAGTGGAAGGAGTGGAGAGGGGAGAATCTTGGAAATCCGACTCTGTGCTTTAACCCTGGACACAAGTCGCTGGTTCCTGTGAGTGGGAGCAGACACCGCACACAGGCTCACTGGACATCCTTGATCCCCCTCCCGCACAACTTTCTTCTCCACTCAGCTTTCTAAATGCAACTTCTGTGGATGTTCTCTAGTCAAATTTACTCCCACATACACACCACTATTCCTCAAAAGCTACAATCCTTTGCCTGGCAGAGCCAGCTTTTCCAGAAGTATTTTAAGTGACTGCTGAAGGCACAACCCAAAGAAACTTCCCCGTTCCAAAACTGTAGCAACGTCCTGCAGGCATTACCAACAGCACCATGCAGCCAGGAGGGAACCACAACAGAGTCAGAGCAGGGAACAAGGGCCTTCAATAGCATGAAAAGAGCCAGAGGAAAAAAGCCTGAGCAAAGTGGATGGAAAGTCACAGCCTCCCTATGCGACTTAGGGTAAGTCTCTGTGCCTCAGTTTCACCTCTTCTGCTAAGCAGAGGTGAGGGTGACTGCAGTGGGCTGAGATGTCAGCTAACAGCTCTTCAAGCTCTTTGGTGTACTTGGAGGAAAGGAGCTATAAACATGCAAAAGTATGGCTATTAATTGAAACAGCACAAAGAGAACAGCCTCAGCTTCACTCCCCTCCTGCCTGGGTCACTCCCCTATGGGAAAAATGCTAGGGTTGTGCTTTCCACCCCAGCCAAAAATAATCAGCAAGCTGCAGGGGGTAGAGGGCCTGGGGAGGGAGAGAAAATTTCTCTTCTCAGGCTGCCAGAGCAGAGAGGCTGCAGCACATAATAAGAAATGCATTCCTCCCCTCCCCATTCTCTCTCCTGCAGCCACCTCTCCACAGAAAAAGCGCATGGGCCTGCTCCAAAAGACACAGGAGCGTGAAGCCCAAGCCAGTGGTTCTCTACTTCCCTTTGAGACAAAGAGTCTGCAAACTAAAATAGGATGTTTGTGCATTGACCCCAATGCTGCTCTCAGACAGCCTCCAGCCCCCATCATGTATAGCTTGGGGCAAAGGGAAAATACAAAGTTATGCTGAGTGGACTAAAGATACCTAACACTACAAAAAAAGGCTGGGCACCCATCCCGTTCTGACACCTAAACAGGGCTATTGGCACCTCAGCTACTGTAGGAGCCAGCCCAGTTACTGCACTCCTGGTTTGCAAAACCACTGCACAGGCTTTCAGTACACTCACCTCATAGACCCGAAGAAATAATTCAACAGAAGCAAAGCATTTGTGGGACTGAAATCCCATTTCTCAGAGAAACATGGCACTTGAGGGACTGTACAGCAGAGTTTTGATGATTTTTAAGCAAAATCTTCCAAAAGTGGAATTTAGCCACCTGAAAAAACATTCCCTGTCTCACCTCTGCTCATTCATCCACACCCAGGGTTGCACACTGGACTGTCATGCATATAGGAGCACTCTAGCCTGCAGCTCTGAAACACCCTCCCAAAATCTCTTGTATCATTCCCTCATCATCTCTCTCTACCAGTATCTTTTCCTCGATACAGAGCTGGGTAGTGAATTACTTGGAATGGAGTTTTTTGGAGAGACACTGTATAAATAAGTCTCAGACAATATTCAGCTTATTTTGATTAAGTAAAACCATTTGGTTTTAATCTTGCCACTGCGGAAAGGAAGCTATTCAGTTATGTCTCATAGTAAAGGCGTGGCTCTTTACTATATGATGTGTCTTTACAATGACTGAGTCTCCAAGCTCTATCATGCATTACATACAAGATCCTTCCCTGACTCAAATTCTTCACCTATTCATAGGAGACAATATTTCCTATCCTTAGTAAAAAGCATAACAAGATAGCAATTATTTTGTGCCAACATCACATACAAAAACCCACCACCTAAACCTGAGACCACGCTGAAACATTCCCCTATGCTGTTTTAGTGCAAAAGAAAAAAAAATGCCTAAATCATCAAAGCAACATTATAGAGAACAGTGACGGAAAAAAATAAAGGGAAAGGAAATAAGCTCATAACTAAACCCAACTCAGACCTCCATCACAGGATGTCAGAGCATATACAGAAAACTCTTCAGTGTTAATAGAAGCTCTTTCTCCAGTGCTAGGCAGGAAATCCTCATCTCACATGCCTCTCCCCGGTGTGTGGGCAATGGACTGTCATACTCATCTGTGTTGTAGATAACCTTTGGACAGATGTAGAAGTTCATTCTCAATATAGTCCCTTTTGCTGGTGCTACGCTTTCACTGTGAAATAAAACAAGTCTGTGTCACAGGACAGTTGATGTGTGGGGTGTTAAGCACATTATTGCTTCCAGCTCTCATTTTCCAGAAGCTGTTGCTGGGGCTGAGGCTATGGCCTATATCCTGCAGAGAGGGACTTGACTATAGTTGAGTATTGCAACTTGCTTTCTCCAGCATCCTATTGCTGACCCTCCTCTGTGATTGTTGTGTTTCAAATCACCACACTTCCTCCTCTTAGGCAGAAACTTGGCTTCTCTCCAGAGGATGTTCAGGAGAGAAATGCAGGTCAGAATTAACCCTCCACCTTAAACTCCCCAGCACTTTCGCTTCAGCCACTCCTTTTCCACGTCATTAACGTCAGGGCTGTAGGATGCCAGGAAGAGGAAGCCTTCAGTGGGAGCTCAGGGCTAATTGACATGCCTTTCAGGCAGCAGCGGTGCCAGGAATCGAACTACTGTCCCCAGGGAGTGGCGGCAGAAGCAGCAAAAACCTTCCTCAGTGGCAGACGAGTTTTTCCATTTCCTTGGTTTCAAATCTTGCTTCTGTTCCCCCCAGTCTCTGCTGTGGCTCCAGCCGCGAATTCTAGGGAAGCCCAGCTGCCTCAGCAGGTATGGTCTCGTTAATGAGCAATTAGCTCCTAGCCTAATTGGGCAGCAGAATGGCTAATGAGCCCAGCCATGGTTGTCTGTGCCCTCATTATCCTGTGCTCAGCCAGTGGTAATACTGAACTTCTGTCCCATTTCCGTCATGCCACGATCACAGCACTGGCTGAGAGCTTAGATGTGCCAGTGCTCACTGCCTTTCAGTGCTCTAAAGTTGATGGTTTGACTTATCTGTTTCCTCCAGCAGGCCTGGAAAAGATTCTCTCACCTCTGCACTATACAACCAGATCCTCCCTCCCTTGTCTGACTCCTGCTCCTTCACTCAGCAGGTTTTTCATCTCTCTTTTATATATTCGTATTTGTGAACATAGATACATAAAAATATTTAAGTATTTGTCTGTGTATACAGATGTATATACACACATATACAAGGTTGAGACTTGTGAAAATGAACAAGGGTAGTGCTTACCTGCCTAAGGAACACAATTGGTTAAAACACTGCCAGTGCAATATAGAACACTAATATTTCTTACTTTAACATGTATCAAAAAGGAGGTCTAACCAACCCAGGCACTCTTACCACCAGAGAATCATCCTTGTGCCAAAGACTGCAGTGTTAGAAGGAAGGTAAGGTTAACCCGAATCTTTGCTTTGCAGTTCTAAGTCACAAATCTTCAGGAGTCCTAAGTAAGCTCAAGTTGGAAATCACACAAACCTGTTTTGATTTACTCTACTTTTGATTCCAAGTTAGGGAGACACCAGTTATTGGATTTCGCTCGGTATCATATCTATTTTCTATCATTTTTATCCTTGAAGTTAACAATAAGAACAGAAGCAGAAAAATGAGCTGCTGCTTGTTTGCAACAGCCACTGAGCAGACTCTGCTGATTGCCAGGAGGTTGGGAATCTTCATGAAGTTGTCTGTCTCACAGGTCTGAACATAACAACCAGAGTCTACCTTCACGCATCTCAAAAGCATCCTACAGGAAAATGATTCTTTCACAGTTTCAACAGCAGGTACAGCAGTTTGTAACAGAGAAGCTCAATACCACGTGCCAGTTTAACACGACACATGAACGATGCACTACCCAGTTAACTAGCAAAGCTCTTTGGAGGAATATCTCTCTACTTTCCAGCATTTGGATTCAGAGATCTCTTGTGAAAAGTGGCATGACCCTTAATGACAGTAGACAGTCAAAGTTGGGTTTGGTTTTTTTTTTGGCTTTTTGTTTGTTTGGGGTTAGGGGGGGAATTTGGTTGGTTGGTTTCTTTTTTTTTAGTCTTACCCAGCTGGGTTTCCGATAATCCAAGTCACATTACTAAGACGTGAAATATTTCATAGCTCTACTTGCTGCAGCAATGAACTGTGTTTCTTCTAGGATTGATTATTCCAACTTCCTGCTGTTCCTGATAAGGCTTTCTAGCGGCTGCTGATGGTTTTAAACATGGCTTCTTCTGCCTCCAGGGTACTTTCTTATATTAGATTATCTCAACATATCACACCCGCTTTTTAGTCGCTTCACTGCCTTCCTGTTAAGAAGCAAAATGATTTTTTAACTGCTCTTTTGCCCTAGAAGGACTTGTTTGACCTTGTTTTACCCCACCTAGCGGTCCTCCTCCTTGAGCTTTTTCTTTAAAGCCAAACCCTCTCAACCCTTACTCATCCTTGCCCAAGCCACTAGTAACCAGACTAAAATCCAACACATCTTTCATTTAGGACAGATAGACAACATTTTTTCATTATGGCTTCCCAACGTTATGTTGGGCCCCTTAAGAATCTTTTTCACTTAAGAACTCAGAGCATTTAACAATCCTTAATGCAAGCTTCGTAAGTCTACAGAAGAGGAAGCTGAAGCACTGAGAAAGACTGAGACAGCAATGGTAAATAAACCTTCTCATAAAAACATGCTGTGCATTGAGCCATTAACAACATATACTAGTATCTTTAAAGGGCTAATTTAATGAATGGAACAAATTCTGAAACACAAGCCAGTTAGAGCAGCTTCTGATGTCTTTTCTCTTGCATGTGCTGAAATACTTCCGTGCTATTGGGAAAAAAAGCAGCACAGTCATGTGCATGGGATTGATTTCCCAGAAGTCCAAGACTGCATAATAGCAGGCATTCCACAGGGGCAGGCAGCAAACAGAATATAGCGTGCATTTTTGACAGTCTTTCCTTTTACTGTGGGCTCCCCACAGTGTTTCTTTTTAAAAAAGCTTTTGCACAGCCTTGTTTGTATCTCCTGGCTCACCCATCTCCTCTCGCTAATATTTTATTTATTGCATCCTGATCCTAACAAGTGAGCTTCTTCCCCAATCACTGCTAATTAGACTGGGTGTCTCTCCAGAGCTTGTATGCACATGGACCCGGACAGAACATAGATGTGCTTTGCAATTCACAGGAGGTATTCAGTGTCCATATAGATTGTCCAAAGACCACAGCACTTGAATAGATATATTTTACCCACAAGGCTAGGTATCAGCAAGCAGAATTAATATTGTATTTCACTGGAAGCAGAAGGTAACAAAAGACTGGCCAAGCCTATCCACTGACGTGGCAAAAGCAATGCAAAGGAAGACACCTAAGGGGAAGTATTTCTCTTCTGCGCTCTCTAGTCTGCTTCAAAAAGCTGGTTACTGGCTCAGGGTTTAATCTTGTTGATCTCAAAGTCATCTCTCTGCCTTTGATACTGTCAAGAAGTTTTCCCAGCCAAAAATGCAGACTTCGAATTTCTTTATCCACAGTTGATACTCTTTTTTTGCATCTCCAGGACAAAAGCGGAGAAGATGAGGTGAAGCCATGAATGCAGAATGGGAGAAACTTGCCAGGAGCTCGATAGAGGTTGGGCACCTTGCAGTAAAAGCTAAGTGAAAGGGCATTTCTGGAAGATAGAAAGATGGTATTGCAGTCCAAGGAAATGTCTTCAGAAAATAAGCAGTAAATCTTGCTCCATGTATATAAGAAATCAATATTGGTATCGGACCAGGGACATCAGAAATGGCAGAAGGGACTTTCATACTAGAAAAGGTATTTACAGTACAGCAGGTCTTAGACAAGTGAACAGAGCTGTATTTCACCCAGAGAATTCAGTCATTAAACAGAATTAACAGCAGCCATTTCTCATCCATTGCAGGAGAAGGTAAGAATAGTTTGGCCAACTCCATGTATCAATTCAGAAAAGGCAACTCAAAGGAGGCCCTTTAAGGATGCTTTCATCTATCAGTACATGCAGAAGTCATTTAACTAGGCTCATTTCCAGGGAAATAGTTAAAATGCCACCAGCAAAAACTATGTGTAGGAGCTTGTAGCAAGTCAGGAGTTGCTCAAAGCAGGATTTAAACTTCTGACCTTCCAGTTCTCAGAAGGTAGAGGTGGGGGGGTGGGGGAAGAAGGAAAACCATAGAGGTGGATGGGGAGTAGGGGAGAAGGTCATAAATCTTTTAATTCCTCCACAAGCATTCAGAGTGACTTGCCCACCAGCAATGCTGCAGGATGAGCTCTTGAGTAGACCCCACAGAGCAGCTCTTCACAAGAAACAAAAAATGAGTGATTTGTGACTCTGGCTCCAGCCAAATCACTTTTTTCCACCAAGAGAGTCATGGCAAGCTAAGAGGGGAACTCTACAAACTCTGGCATTCCTACATGGGGATGAGGGAGATGTGCTCTTTGGTGCATGGCAGAAGGAGGTGCTGTCATTTATCTCCTCACCAAAGACTGTATTAAAAATAAAGAGCTGAAAAGCCACCAGTTGGATGCCATGCACGTGCTGGGCAGAAGGCCACGGGTCTTGCTCTTTCTTACTTTACAAACATAGGCCTCTAGCATAGGAGATGATAAATATCAAAGGGCACAGCTTAAACTGTCACGCATACTTGGCAGGGTTGATGGGAAGAGGGTTAACACTTGGCTGTGAGGACAACATGAAAGCCAAAGGTGGCTCTTAGCAACATGCTGGTTCATTCCAAGATCATTCCTCGAGTAATCAGGTGGTTTGCTTTTGGCCACTCTTGATTGACTTCCACTTGTCTGGGATTTGGTCAGTCATGACAGACTACACCAACATACGCACCTGCTCTTGGCACTGGACTTCCTGCTCCTTGCCCCAGGTCTGAGGACATCTTTGCAGAAAGACCTTGCACATGGATGGTTCTGCCTTGCTGCAACTAAAGGTCTGAAAAGCAGGCACATTATATTTCTTCCCATGTCCCAGCACATACATCTTCATACCCTCGGCTAAAGTCCTGTTGTTCTGTGCTCAACCTATTAATTCAGAATAGGTCACAAATTTGAGCAGTCTAGAAACCTGCAGGGCTGTCAGTGACCTCTCACCACAAACCACTCACAGGTTCAAGCAGAAGAGGTATAAACTTCTGACACTTTCAACAGAGCTGGACGTTGACCTCAACAGAAAACACTAGTGCCATTGACTGGAGCAGCCCGATCAGCAAACAAATGTCCTATCTATCAAACAGATCTAACAAACGTGGAGCTCTGACCCCTTTTACCACTTCTTAGTCCTGCAGACTGTCAGGGTCTGGGTGGTGCATACTGTAAAGGCAGGGTTTTGGGCCACTGCTGCAAATGCAGGCTGGGTGATAAGGGGCCCTGGCTCCGCATTTGCAGGTATTTACAGGTTGCAGCTGCGCCCAAGCACAGTTCATACACAACGGTTTTGGACATATGCCACAAGCCCCTTAGTGCTCTGACACCAGGAGCTGGGCACCCAGTCTGTGACAGGACTATCATAAGGGAAACTTTCAGAAAACCAAACTCCTTCTAAGACATCTTGAGAGAAGTCCCCTCTCGATACACAGGTGCCATGTGCAGAAAAAAGAGGAGTAATCAATAAGGTCAGAAGCATTTTATGTAGGGCATCCTCTATCAATACCACAGAGACCAGTCCTTACTAGACCAATACTGTTTGACAGTAGCCATTGATCACTGTAGTACATCTGCTTGATAAATGATTGAACTGACAGGCACTCTGGCATGCCCTCCAGACAAATGCTAGCTCTCCAGAGGCTGTGACAGTCAAACCAAGAAAGCCAAAAAGTCTAGAAGAAAGCCCCTTGTGCCATCAGGCAGCTGCTGAATGGTGTGGAAGAAGAGGGCTGTTGTTAGCTGGGGTTGTTATATTAAATATTATTGCATGGCTTGTGCATTTTTTAAGTTCAAGAGTGAGCCTAGAGTTGAGGCCATCTAAAAGAAACAAATATTCTCACTGCAGCTGCCTTGTGTTTATATCCCTGTTTCCATACAAGGGCATCAAAAGCATTACTTGCAGGGAGGGAAACCAAGGCACCAGGAGTCAGTGCAGCTCACACAGGGCCACACAGCTGGTCAAGAGTCCAGACAAGAATTCCTAGACTGCATTCCCCCAGGACATAAATGTGCTCGCACACACAGAGAGTAACTCACTTAAAAGGTCTGTATCTACCAGCCCCTAAATGTGGAACAAGCAAAACAAGAGAGAATTGCAACCACTCTGCAATGCCAGATAAAGCCAAAAGGTGCACAGTGCACAGCCACTAGGGTAAAAGAAGAGGAAACAGCTGGGATGTTTTGGCAACAGAACCTTCGTTTTGCAAAGCAACTGAAACCCAAGGAAAGCCACAGACTTGCAGCACTGTGTGGGAGGGGGTGGTCCTGGATCTCACACGTCTCTTCATCCATGCTGCAATGTCTGTTGAAGTCTTGCTTTTTGACCATGACTTCGGTACAATAATTACTGAGAGTTCCTCAAGATTTCCTGGAACAGATGCTCAAGGATGAGGGTTGAATTCCTTTTTCCTGAGCATCTGCTGCCATCCGGTGGCAAACGCTGCAATGGCACCCAGGGCCTCCCAGGGCACCCTTGGGCAGAGACAGCCCAGGCCCTGGTGACAACCTGCAGCCTGGACTGTCACCGCAGAGCCCAGTCTGTGTCCAGAGCAGTGAGCTCCTGGGAGGAGGAAGGGACCTGTCTCACGGTTATCTGGACAGGGAGAGACCTGGGTGAATCACAGACAGAAATCAACTGCTGCAGGAAACCAGCAACTGATCACATTGAGGGCTGAGGTCAGGACAATTGTTTACAGCAAGCTTACCCCCCTCACATCCCTTGGTCCTCCTTCAGATGTTGTTTACTCTGATGCCACTGTCCTTTCTATTCCTCTGCCACGCTTCTGAGGTGGGAGTTTCCAGCACTCCAGTAGCCGCCAGGAGGCACTGTAAAGGCAGCTTTGCCAAGTCCCTGCAGTCCAGCTGGGCATAGGAATGCATGCCAGGGACATCAGCCAACTGCTCATGTTTTCTTATTTGCAATCTTGTAAATAAAAGTCAGTCAGAGAAGAGCCTGGGGGGCTCAGCCAGAAACAGCCCAGTCCTTCATCATCTGAGAGTGTCTGCCCATGACTCAGAACTCAGTCTGGCACACGGAAAAATGCACAGGGCACTGCAGTTTGCAGCAACACTGCACAGCAGTGTGTTAGACTGTTGATAAAAAAAGCAGACACATACTTAGACACCCTGAGCGACCAGAGCTGAGATGCCGGAAAGTTAGCATTCCTCAGCCAATAAGAAAAAGCCAGCCATCTTCTGAAGAGAGAGACCTCATCCATTGCAGAGGCATAACAATGCAAGTAATTACATAACAAGTAATAACTTAAGTGGTGTAAGCCCTCATCTTCACTTTCCTCATGCTGCAGCAAAGGCTCAGCTCACCAACTGCAGCGTCCCTGCACCTCAAAGCAAATACACAACTATGCAATGTGGCACATGCTGCAAAAAAACTCTTTGTCTTACAGAGATCACACCTTTAGGTAGAATATTGTAGGCATTGCTCTCAATTACTCCAAATAAATCCAGCTGAACTCAACAGCATTTCTCCTATTTTATGGTGGTGTAGCCATCAGCTCTCAATGGGCCACTTCAGAATAGATGCAACCTGTAACTGGAGCACTGGAGAAGAGCAACAGAGATTGAAGCATTATCTTACTGTCTTCTCCAAAGCATCAGCTCCAGAGCATTAGGGCCAGATCCACACCACTGTCCCAGTGCACAGGGAAGAGCACAAGGGCAGTTCTGTCCCAATTCTACCCAGCACACGTTGTCTGGTGTCCCACTATTAAAGACACTGAGCTCTCTCCACCCTTTGCACTCAAGAGCCCAAGTTGTACCCCCCTTCCCCAAATGCAACAAGCCTTACACAATTTATTTTCCCTCTCCCTTACACTCCCTATTTCTCATTCTGTCTGAGGCATCTGCTTAAAACACAAATGTGGTCCTATCGCCCCAGAAAAATACATTTCAAACAAGCATATAAAAGACTTTTATTGACATGAATAAATTGATTGGGACCATTACTTTGTAGCTGCTTCCCACAGAAAAAGTCTCTTAAAGGCAGCCTGAGGCAGGGAAACAACATTTACATTTAGATTAAGGTGTTTCTGTCACAGCACCTCCCAGCAGTTTCTGGGCTCCAGGTATTGTCTCCAGAAGAAATTAGTAAAGTCAAGGAGCTTTGCTTTAAATAACACAGAAGGGAAAAAAATGTTTTTACAATCCCACTGCAAGCATATTGTGGCCTGGAAACACACATGATCTGTATCAAAGCAATGTCAACAGGTGAAATGAGTAGTATCATCACATCAGGAAGAAACGGCAAAGAGCTTATGTCTGGAAAATGATTTTTCCAGCACAAACTCTGTTAAAATGCCCTGCTTAGTGTACACTGAACAGTTAAGAGAGGTTTCTATCAACAGGCTACCAAGAGTTAGTTCCCTTGCACACTGACAATGGGCTAGATTCAGTGCCGCTGTGTAACACTGTAGTACCACCACAAACTTACACCACGTGGACTTTACCTCCAGCCTTTACTCAGTTCATTACACTCTAAAGTCTTCAAGACACCTGACAAATGAAATGCACGGTACATTGCTTCAGTAATGACAGAGCGGCAGCGCTTTGCGAAGGTTCCTATTTTAATGGTTTTTTTCCCCAGTGAGCACCCATCTGACAAAGATTTTCACTGCCCTTGGCATCTATGTCCCCAGCCACCACAGAAGAGTCAGTGAACAACTGACCTGTGTCTTTTGCTGCTGTCATTGAAAGGCTTGTCTGTGCTAGAAATTTGTCCTGTTCTAGCAGTACACAACAATTACAAGAGTAAAAGCAACAGATTCAAGTGTAACCAATAAAATTGTTTTACTGTCTTATCTACTGTAAAGGAATAAATATCTTTCAAACAGTCAAGCTGTGGAAGAAAAGTATTTCCACCTCCTTATCAACACCACCTACCATAAAACTCAGCACAGACCAGGCTGAGTTTTTCCCCTCCCCCTACTTACAATAAATTGTCACAGACACTCCCTCAGTGACAACCAAAACCCTCAGTATTACAAAGTGCTGAAGCTCACTGGAGCTCCTCAGGGAAGCTGGGTAGCGTGTCCCTTTACTCCTTTACTACTGAGCATCCTCCTGTGCTTCTTAAAATACTGCTATCGATATCTATTTTATTTGCTACTATATAAAAAGCATTAAGCTGTGAAGGAAGAGACTAAAGAGAAGGCAAAAGAAGGATAAAACAGTGACAGATGACAAAAAAACCAATCCAACTTAGAGGGAGGAAATCCCCCCAAGAAGCTGTGGCCGAGTGTTTTGAAAGCATACATTCAACCATGTTACCATGGCCAAGAACAGTAGATTCCTTGTAATTGCCTAGACTTTGTAATTGGGGTTCATTCAAACAAGCTGCAATGCCACTGAAATTTCCATCTTACAGATTTGTCTAACAGTCTGTTCCAGCAAAACCAAGACCCCAGGCAAAGTGAAATACAACTCCACTTACATCACACACAGCTATTTTCCAAGGCCAGTGCATCAATTTATTCTGTAATTTCTCTCCCATACACGTATTCCCTGGTGCAGGAAACTCAGCCTCGCAGCTATAGCGAGAGACAGGAGTATTCATAAGCTAAGCAACAACTTTGCAGAGCTTGATTCTTTCTGGTGACATTGCCACAGGTAAGAATGTTGCACAAATATTTAAAGGGCTAACAAATAATGAAATGTAATTACAACAGGATTCAGAAACTCAAAAGACCCAACAAAGTCACCCAACCAGAAAGTGGATTTGAACGATGTTATTGGGAAGACTCATTTCTCTGATTTGTGAAACCCAAAGAAGACATGCTTGTTTTGTCACAAACCTGCACTGCATCAATATTTACCAGCACATCTGTCAGGTGCCACAGGTGGCATTCTAAAAATAGTTTTGCAAAATGTCTGAGAGTTTATGCAGATAAATGTTTTTTGCCAGATATCTTCACTTTTTTTTTTTTTTGGGAGAGAGTGGGAAAGATGATGGGGATTAGGAACAGTGCAGGGAAGTACATTCTTTATATATATATAAGTAGCTGATTTTGATGAGGCCAAGTTACCACTTCGACAGAGATGAGCATTTGTAAAGGACAAAAAACAGCCTGGCTAGACTGTCCACTTTGGATTTGTGGTTTGCCTTGTGATGTTTTTAACCTTTGTTCCAGTTTGGTTTTAAAAAGTCAAAACCATGAGAAAAATCGGACTTAATTACCTTGCATTAAAGAAGGAAAGAAGAGGATCAGCAGTTTGCAAAGGATGATCTGCACACGCAGGGCACCCAGAAGGCTCTTCCCACCAACATCAGGCGTTGAATCTTTCTGATACACTTAGGGCAAGAAACTACCCTGGAAAAAGACCCAATACAAACACCAGCAAGGTTTTCTCAAGCTTACCTGTCACACAGGAGAGCAAGGGAGGAAAAACATCTGGCACTGCCAAGGCAGGAGCAGCTGACTGGGACACATGGAGGAGCACCTGTCACAGCAACATGGAGGCAACTCAGCAAACAGAACAAGCCCCTGCGCTGCTGCCTCAGCCACCAAAGGACACTTGCCAGGAGCACAGAGGAGGACCCAGCTCATCTGGGGACCACGGGACACTAACAGGAGGCGCAGAGCGAAAGCTGGCTCCCTTTGGGATTAAGGAGCAGTCAGGAAGGGCCGGGTGAGGGTGTACCCCAAGGTTTGGGCCTCCCTCCACAGACAAACAGGCACGGCTGCTCTCAGAGCACACCCTGTGCCCCAGGACTCCCTACCACCACCTTTCTGTCACTATTTTCCCCGTCACAGTAGAGGAAAGCCTTCTACCTGCGGCCACCATGCCGCGCGGCCTGAGGGCCAATCCTCACAGAACCTTCCAGGCCCTTCCCTTCCCGCCC